>NC_057795.1:324867122-324954622 GCF_018294505.1 Triticum aestivum | reverse complement strand
AGGCATGCAAGGGGAAGACGACTATGTTAGAAACTGAAGGGTTACAAACAAGGCCTTTGCAAAAGATCCAAACGCCAGGAGATAATAAACCAACTCCAGTTTTTATAGATACTGCTCCAGCACAGAGAAACCCAACTCCTACTGATAATAAGCAGATTCCAATGGCCAAAGAACTAGTCCGCTCCAGTCCAGCAAAAATATGTCAACTCCATTCTAAGAAGCTTGTGCGTCTCCTTGCATCATGAAATTTTATAGCATGCTGATCATGTTTTCTACATGTTTCTTAACCATCACTCTTTTAGAAAATAAGCTTAACAGATAGAAGAATTTCTGCACTTGTATCATATGTGAGGATAGACTCTTGCAGGAATTCTCTGTGCTCCAATGCAGATGTAAGTACCTGGTGTATATCACTATATTTTTACATCAGCATGTATTTTGTTAATCGGCATGAATCCAACCTTTATCTAATCTATATTTAGTTGTAGCAAAATGTATGATTAAAGGCCAGAATGTTGATTTTTGTAAGGAAAACTGCCTGGTAGTTTTGCGTCCTGAGCTGCATGAGTGTACTATCTCATATCAGTGGGTTTGAATACTTTGGTTGTGCAGTGGGGTTTCAGTGTTTTTTTACTGTGTTGTCCAGTCATATCCCTAGCTCTTACATCATACTCCCTCCGTCCAGATTACATGTCGCAGAAATGGATAAAACTGGATGTATCTAGAACTGAAATACACCTAGACCCATCCATTTATTTCTGGATGGAGGGAATACATGTCAATATGTCATGCCTTTCTATTCTTCAGTACCTATTCCATCTCTGCTGTAGCATGTTTTATAACTGAAGCACCATTCTTCTATATAAGGCATGCAAGGGGAAGATATCATGTTTTATAATTTGAGGGATTACAAACCAGGTCTTTGCAAAATATCCAAACGCCAGGAGATAATAAACCAACTCCATTTTTCATAGATACTGCTCCAGCACAGATAAACCCAACTCCCACTGATAATAAGCAGATTCCAGTTGATAAAGAACTAGTCCGCTCCAGTCCAGCAAAAGAATGTCAACTCCATTCTAAGAAGCGTGTGCGTATCCTCGCATCATGAAATTTTATAACATTCTGATCATATTTTCTACATGTTTCTTATCCATATCTCTTTTAGAAAATAAGGTTAAACGATAGAAAACTTCCTCCATTGGGATCGTATTCGAGGAAAATATCTTGCGGGAATTCTCTGTGCTCCAATGCTGATGTAAGTACCTGCTGTATATCACTATATTTTTACATCAGCATGTATTTTGTTAACCGGCATGAATCTAACCTTTATCTGATCTAAAATTAGTTGTGGCAAAATGTTAAAGGTGCTAATGTTGATTTTTGTAAGGAAAATTCCCTGGTAGTTTTGCATACTGAGCTGCATGAGTGTACTATCTCATATCACGCACATTACTGAATTGTAGTGCTTCTCTGGTTGCCCATTCATTCATTGTGTCAATGTTGCTTTCGTATTACCTTACCTGGATGATGACAGTTGTGCCATATTGTGTTAATTTGGTTTAGGCTTGTTGCCCAAACGTTCATTGTGTCAATGTTGCTTTCCTATTATCCGACTTGGGGCAATGATAGCAATGCTAGTGTGTTAATTTTGTGCAGGTTGCTGAAGATAAGAAGACAAACTATGAAAACAGCAAGGCAACCCCATTGTTTCTTTCCAATAAATCTAGGCTAGGTAATATGGCAATAACTCATGATTAATATGTTTGGTTCCCCTCCTAATTCATGTTATGATGCAGTGGTCGAGACACTCTCCACTATCAATAATACAAGCCTGCCAAAATCACCATCTGAATCTGTTCAATATCCTCTGTCTCGAATGCAACGGAATAAATGTATGTTTGTGAACCAATTAATGGCTGAAGCAATGATGGAAATGGTGGATGAATCAGAGGTGCAGAGTCGTGTGACACAACAACTGATGAATGTTTTCAGAGACAGTGTAGAAAAGCAGCAAGAACTTGCCCACATGCTTATGGGCGTTATCTGTGCTGAGGTTGCAGATTGTTACGTTGTAGATGGTTAGGTTCTGCTCATTTATTTGCACTGGCATCAATCTTTGATTGCCCGGTCGATGTAATTTCCTGTAATTTATGCTGGATGTGCAATGTTATTCCATATATGCCGTACCTTTGCTTGATCGGTTTTGGTCCTGTGCATAATTGCTCGTCGTAATGGGCTCAAATTATCTAATTTGGCCTAAAGACATGTACGAACTTTAGTGGGCCCATTAAGTTAATGGGCCATTACTAGGCCGAAAGTTAATGTTCGGCTCTCTTACCTCCCGGGTCTTTAACAGGCCGACATCGAAGCGGGCAACCGGTGGGCCCAATTGATTTCACGGGTCGTTAACAGGCCGTTACTAAGTTTGGGCTACATATGGCCCAACTATACTGTAGGCCTTTAGCAGGCCGAAAGAGACAGCGGGCTTGTACTGGACTATGAAGAGCATGGGTCGCTAAGAGGCCGAAAGTCAGGTCGTATTGTAAATGACCCAACTGTGTTGTGGGCCTTTAGCAGGCCGAAAGAGAAACCGGGCTGGTATTGGACCATAAAGGGCATGGGTCATTAAAAGGCCAAAACTAAGGTCTGACTACAAATGGCCCAAGTCAATTATGGTCCGTTAACAGGCCGAAAGGCACACATGGCCGGGAATTGGCCCAACACTTAAATAGGTCGCTAAAAGGCCAAAACTCAGGTCTGACTACAAATGGCCCAACTGATTTGTGGGCCGTCAACAGGCTGAAAGAGACACCGGGCCGGAAATTGGTCCAACACTTAAATGGGCCGCTAAAAGGCCGAAACTCAGGTCCGACTACAAATGGCCCATCGGATTTTTGGGCCGTCAACAGGATGAAAGACACACCGGGCCGGAAATTAGCCCAACATTTAAATGGGTCGCTAAAAGGCCGAAAGATGTACATCCTAAAAATTGGCCCATCCATTGAATGGGGCCTTAACAGGCCGAAATATCATCGGGCTGATATTGAGCCCAAATATAAAGCGTGTTAACACGCTCGAACTGACCATGGGCTGCAATGGTTTATAATCTTTAACGGGTCGTTGATGGGCCGAATTGGCACATCTCGTATGGGCCATGGGCTTAAATGGACCTCACACAAGTAGGCCTTATATGGGTTGGCCTGCTAATTTTAACTGGGCCGGCCTTTTTCACCGGAATGGGCCACTGTTGGGCCATGCCACGTGTCAGCCTATCATAGGCGCCTCCTGTCCAATGAGTGGATGACATCTGTCCCAATGGTGAGGCAACACGTGTTTCCTGCGGCCAATGATGATTTTACACGTGTAAAATCCCCATTGGTCTGGGCTGTTAACGGGTTATCGGATCCAAAACCGGACCCGATAGCTTAATGGCGTTCCGTTACGGTGGATGCCATGTGTCGGTCACCGTTGACGAAAGCACTTCTGTGACGCACGATTTATCGCCATGGAAGTGGACACTTCCGTGATGATAAATTTGGTCATGTCATGGAACACTTCTATGACAGCACAGGTATGACTATACTGATTCTGTCATAAAATCGTCATGGATGTACATGCATGACAAAAAACACGACCTACTGTGACAAACACGTATCATCACTGAAGTGTATTTTTTTTTAGTGTAATTAACTCAGTTAGTTAACTGAGTCACTGACCAGTGGGCCCCACTAGTCAGGTTTAACCTAGACGACGCCTGTTGACCTGCTGAGTTCAGCATGATCTAATGCTGACGCAGTAAACATTTTTTGGAATTAAAATAAATCAGAAATGATTTATAAATTTCAGAAAATGCTGTAAACTTCTAAAATTCATAGAAATAAATCTATAACTCAGGATGAAATAAGTTATATATGAAAAATGATCAGAAAAATCCGATCTATCCATCTATATTGGTTTCATGCACGTTTAAACAACTTAACCCTGCTGTTTAGATCAAAACATGACAAAGCACCATTTAACTCCATAAGATGAGTTTGGGGTTGAACCTTTGGTTAAAAATGTCTCAAACCCATCTGGTTGTAGTTGCATTAGCCCAACACACTCATTTTGCCATGTCATGATCATGCATCATAGTGTGCATTGCATTGATCACGTTTCCTTCTCTGTTGCCGATATTTGTCCCCTCTCGAGAGACGTGGTTCCGACGATGTCTTGGATGACACTGATGAAGAGTTATATCATCTTCAGAAGTGCTAGGCAAGCAAAGCCCCCTTGTTCATTCTGATACAATACCATTCTCTTGCTGTTGCTCTCTTTTACAGCATTAGGACAACAACGATTCAACTGTTAGATGCTGCGGCAGTTGAACCCCTTTCCTTTGCATAACTTGTAATTACCATAGTAAATAGATGAAACCCACAACCATGAGTAGGAGTTGTTTGAGCCTTGATGTGCCTACTAATTCATGCTTGTTTGTCATGCCTGCTACTGCTTAGGGTTGAGTCAGGTCTGATTCATCGGGGTTGAATTGGAAGGGTGATGAACATGTCCTACTGTGTGTGAGCTAAGTGTGTGAACATGATTTGGTAAAGGTAGCGGTGAGAGGCCATGTAGGAGTACATGGTGAGTTGTCTCATTGAAACCGTCCTCACGAACTGAGTTCTGTGTTTGTGATCCATGAACAACTACTACAACGCGTTGGGCCTTGAAATATGACCCCACTCGACTTATTAACCGCCCCTGTCCTCTGTCCAAGAGTTGCAAGTAGTTTCTGGTGTTTGCAGTCTGCTGGAGGTCATGCGCAGTGCTGACTCGAGGGATGGGCTGTGATGCGGTAGGCACGTGGCACGGTGTAACGGGTGCCCGTTTGGTGTCTCGGGAACCCTACACACAATGTTCGGGGCCGTATGTGGAAACTTTGGCCGGACTCCCTACGGATGGAACCTGAATATGCGATAAACCTGGACTAGGGACTTGTGTGGTTAGTCAGGTCGTGGTCTACACCCACGTCGGCTTTCGCTTGAATTCTGCCGAGCACATGTCGTGTGCAGACGCTAAGTGGTGGAAACATGTGTGAAGAAGTACACCCCTGCAGGGTTATAAATGATCTATTTGAATAGCCACGTCTGCTATAAAGGACCTCTGGGTTGCCTATATAGTTCATAGACAAGTGAAAGTGGATACTCTAAAATGCGCAAGATAAGCGTGAGTGCTATGGATGGCGTTCTCATAGGGAGATGGGAGCAGATCCATAGTGGTGTATTGATATGGTGAATATGTGGACTCGTGTGCGCCACCTCAAAAGAGTTACTTGCCGTCATAGTTCAGGTTAGCCATTGGGTCAGAGCTGGCTTGCTGCAGTTAAACCCCACAATCCCGTTGTTGATACTGATGCATATGTAGTTAGTTCGGATGTATGTCTTGTTGGGTACATTTGTACTCACGTTTTCTTAATTTATGTTTTTGCAGAGAGACTTTTGTCTCACTAGTAGTTCCTCATGGACTTCAACATTTAGCTTGTTACCTCAGCTACGATCTTGTGCCCTCGGTAGGATCTTGTAGATAGTCAGGCTTCTCAGCCCTTTCCATTTGTAGTTGTCTATACTCAAACATGTTATGCTTCCGTTGTTTGTATGCTCTGAATGTTGGGTCATGATACCCGTGATTGTAATACTTGGCTTCTCGGAGCATATTGAATAAATACTCTGAGTTGTAGAGTCTTGTTGTGATGCCATGTTGTATTTGCACATATCGAGCAAATTGTGTGTATGATTATTGAAATGCTTGGTATGTGTGGGATCCGACAACCTAGTTGTTTATTCTTGGTAGCCTCTCTTACCGGTAAATGTCTACTAGTGCTTCCACTGAGCCATGGTAGCTTGCTACTGCTCTGAAACACTTAGGCTGGCTGGCATGTGTCCTTCTTCGTTCCTGTGTCTGTCCCTTCAGGGAAATGTCACATGTTGTTCCTTTAAGTCCCTGTAGCTTGCTACGAATTGGGTTCATACGTTGTTGATCGACACATTCGTTGCTGGGTCATGTATGCCTCCCCCTGTAAGTTAGCGCCACCTTGGGTTTATGACTAGTCATGTTGGCCCGGGTTCTTTGTCATATGGATGCTAGCGGTACTATCATATACATGAGCCAAAAGGCGCAAACGATCCCATCCCAGGTAAGGTGGCACCCATACCGTGCATGATGCCCAAAGTGATATGATGTGTTTCATGCTAGATCAGTGTGACTTAGGATTGGGGTCCTGACAGCTTGCAAAAGCCTCTAGTCGTGATGCCGTGGTGGGCTCAGCGATGACCTTTGTCTCTCCGTCCTCGCGGTCTTGGTCATGTTGCACGGGAATGGAAACCTTTGGCTGCTTCCTCGGGACTCCGCGCCTGCCGCTTGCCTCCTTTGCACCAAAGAGGAAACTGGTACACTGCGCCCATTGGCGCCCGCCTAGCCTCGATCATCATGGCTCACGTCACCCGAACCTCACGAGGTGAGCCTTGCATAGAAATCTCTGCTCCTGGGAAGCCAGCCTGAGGAGACTAATCCCTTTGGAGGTCTTGGTGTCGTCCGCCTCGCGAGGCTTGGCTCCTCGCGAGGGTCTTGAGTTGTCGATGTCGAAGCTGGGCCGTACCAGGCCATCGATGGGGCCACGCCGCGGGCCGCATACAGGCAAGTCTGGGTACCCCTTTTCCCAGAATTCCGATAGTAGCCCCCGGGCCCAAGGCGTGCTCGGACTTGGCTTCCAGGCGTAGCCAAAGGGAAAGTGCGGAGTGCCGCGGGCCCTAACCGCCTGCGTCCTTGGGCGAAGCATGGCGATTGATGGGACATGGGCGTCTCCGCTTCCCCATGCTGCCTCGGCAACTATCCGACTTGACGAGTCGCTGCTGCATGTAGAGAAAACCATCATTGCGTGGGATCATGGAGGCCGGCGATTGGCCTCCTTCTGGTTATAAATGAGGGGAGGGGCAGAGACCCCCTCGCTCGTCTCCATCTTCTTGTCGCATGTTCCCTCTTCTTCTCTGTCTTGCCGTGTCATCCATAGCGCCAATCAGAAGATTCTTCACAGCGGAGAAGCGAAAAGCCCCTCTAGAGGAGCCTAAACCACTTACGCTGAAGAAGAGGTTTTGCCGTCCCCACGACGCCGGCGCAGGGTAGGGGGTGACCCGGCCATGGTACTTGTGGCCTCCGCCTGGCTTCTCACTTCCCTTGTACGCCCGCGCGCAGGACGACAATGGCCACCGCCATGCGATTCGGGGCAGTAGCGGGCAGGCCGAAGTCGAGCGGCCACCAGGGCCGCGAACTCATGCCGAGGGAAGCTCGCCCGAGTCCATGCTGTGGGCGGCAATGATGTGTCGCTCTTGGATCCTATTTCCGAGGTTCTTCACCGACGAGATGCCGCTGAGGGGGACACTTGAGCTGTGGCCGCAACACGCCGGGTACTGCAGCTTGGCCACCTGAGCAGAGGTTGAGGTAGTGCCTCCGGCGATATCTTCATGACCCATGGATGGGGCGAGGTTGCTCGTGCCTGTCGCGCAGAAGGGGCTCTCGCCATCCACTTCAAGTACGACGGCGCCTCCACATTGTTCTTCAAGGTCTTCGATGGGGAGGGCCGGCAGCTGGAGTGCTGCCCCAGAGGAAGCAGCCCACGAGGCACGGCTGCGAGCATCGAGCCCGCCTCCAACTTCACCAGTGTCCCCTCCAGCAGCAGCGGCGACTCCTGGAAATCTAGGGACTCTCCCAAGCCCAGCGATTCTCCAGAGTAAAACAATGATAGCTACGTGCTGCCAAGCTCTCGCCGCGCCCGGAGCACGGCAACAACATCCGCTTGGTGTCGCTGGTGATGCCCATCGGCCCATTCCTTCGAGGTCTTCCTTCTTTTGTTTCCTTATTCGGAATTATGACAAGCCCCGTGGGTATATGTAAAAAAACTATAATGCTTTTGTTTCAATGTTATCCTTCCTAGTACTGCATTGAAATTGCGTATCCTGCTCCGGCACGGTTCCCCTTTCCGTCTCGAGGTAGCTCAGTGCTCTACACCGACAAGACCTAGTCCTCAGGCAGGCTTCAGCCGTCACTGGAATGCCAGGTCACGGTGACGTGGTCAAGGCCAGGAGGTGAGCGGCCTGAGGTCCGGCGAGAGCTCCTGAGGTGCGATGCTCAAGAGGTCCCCTCTGGCGTGCAAGCAGCTCCCTAAGGGCTGGAAAGGAAAGCGACATTGCCCGAGCGAGGCAGCGAAGGTTGTGGGATTGAGTCGTAAGGTTCACACTGATATGAGTGAGTGACTTATCTTAGTGAGCCTGCAACAATTCCCTTGCGCGGTTTCCATTTGTGCCTTAATGGTGGCGCCTCTAGGTAGGCCTCGCTACGGCCATCCCCCTTTCTTGCTATGTCCTCAGGTCCCGTCCCTCGAGCGAGGCTTAGCCGCCGCAGGTATGCCGGGTCACAATGCCGTGGTTAAGGGCAGGGGTGAGGGCTGGAGAGCCAGTAGGAGCTCATGAGGCGCGATGCCCAGGAGCACCCCTTTAACGTGCAAGCGACTTGCATGAGAAGGGGGTGGCCGTCGGGCCTGCCCTTAGTTAAGCTCTAGATATTCCTGCGAGTTAGCCTGTGGAGGAGAATACATCCCCAAACCGTGATTGCTGCCTATCGATTGATCTTTCCGTAAGAATATGATGGCACTAAGGACCTAGTGAGGTAACGTGCGCGAGGCAGGCCGCGAGCCAGAGCTCGATCTCTCAGATTTGTCACCATTGCAGGGACGGACCCGAGCACAAGCATCGTGCCAGCATGTGTATCCCCCGTTGGGGGATGAGCAAGAGGCAAGTCAGCAATGCGGGGAGGCTGCGAGGGGTAATGAAACTTGGAGCAAGCAGGTGATAGTCATAAAGCAACCCATGGAAGAAGGTGAGCCAGTTCTAATAAATGCAAGAAGGATACATGCCGCAGGGACAAACCCACATGGCTTGGGGATAGTGCAGCCCAAGGGGCGCCCCCAAATAAACGAACTAAAAGATGTCACCTGGTACCATTGCTGAAGAGGTGTTGGAGCAGTAGAAGACGTGTGTTGCAGAAATCGCTCCTCATGAGCTGCCTTGGCCTTGAGCCTCGAGAGGCTCTGGAGGTCTGGGGGGTTCGCGAGGATCGATCGCAATCTCCACGTGGATCGCCTGGCGCCTGGCATCCTGATCCGCCAGGACACCCCGCATGTGGCGCTGGGATGCAACAGCTGCGTTCAGCAAACCAAAGGGCAAGCGAACGTAGCTATGAGGGGGACCTTCACATCGGCCAACACGGGACGGCCAGAAGAGCTCTTGAGACGCGACCCTGTTGAGCCCTGGGATGTCGATGCAGACGCGCAGCTCCCCGTCCTCGTCTGGGCAAGGAGCCGCGGCTAGTGGTTGGCGGCAATCGCCCCGCATAGCTCTCGCCTCCCGAATCTCCTTGGCTGCCTTGGTGATGAACTCCTGAGCGCCTAGTGCCTTGCGCTCTGCTTTCTTCATGGAAGCGCGCTCTGAAGCATGCCTCCATATGTTTCCCGAGTGCCTCCCTCGTGATGTTGGCCAGGTCAGAGGCCCTCCAGAGAAGAGCCCCTGAGCCGAGCCTGAGAGGGGCGCCAGGCGTGCTTTCCTATGCGAGAGGGGAAGGCACCCCGTCCACGGATGCAAGGCTTGAGGGGGCACCGCCGGACGCCCCATCCTCCTGGGATCCCTGGTGGAGCAGATCCTTCTTCTTCTTGGGAATGGCCTCAGGAGGGAGGACGGCGCCCTCGTTGTCTGGGTTCTCAACCGAAGTAGCCTGGTAGGCGCGCTCGAGAGAGCACACAGTGTCCTTTTCATCGCAGGCGACCATGATGATGCCGCAGTTTCCTGGCATCTTGAGGACATTGTAGCCATGGTGCATTACCGCCACGAACATGGCAAGAGCTGGGTATCCGAGGATGGCATTGTACATCAGGCGAATGTCAGTGATGTCGAAGTCGATGAGCTCGGTGCGGTAGTTGTCGCGTTTTCCTAAGGTGATGGGGAGGCAAACCGGCATGATAGGATGCGTGAAGCCGTCGGTCACTCCTGAGAAGGGCTTGGTAGGCTAAAGCTGGTGATACGACACTCAGAGCTTGTTGAACGTCTGGACAAAGAGAATGTTGAGCCCTGCGCCGCCATGGATGAGCATCTTGGTGACGAGTACGTTGTTGATGATGGGCGAGCAGAGCATTGGGAGCGCACCGGCTGTGGCTGCGCACTTGAGGTGGTCGGAGGAGTCGAAGGTGATGGCGTACTAGGACCACCTGAGTGGGTGCATCGCCTCGATCTTGGGGAGGGATGCGTTCACCTCACGCACGATCTTCCTGAAGATGCAATGAGAGGCCGGGGCCTGGGAGCCGTCCAAGATGTAGGCGATGGCACGAGGCTCTTGGAAGCCCCCAGGCCCCTCGTCCTAATGGTGTTCTTCATTCCTTCTTGGTGGTGGTGCACCGGGGGAAGGCCAGCATTGTCTTGAGGTCGGTCCTCGCGAGGCTGATCCCTCTAGGCACCCTTGCAAGGTCGGCCCTTCTAGCGGTCCTCCCGAGGCTGGTTGCGCCATTCCCGACGATGGTCGCGGTTGTCCCAACATCCTTCACATTGGCAACATCCGCGGCCGTAGATTCGATCGTTGTGCTCGGTTCGACGATTGAGGCGCCCATCACGGATGGCCCTGAGCTCCTGGAAGTCGTTGGTGTTGTGGTTGTGCATGTGGTGGAAGATGTAGAACGGGCGGCTACCCTTGGATGACTGTCAGCGTCCTGGATATGGGGGTATCTAGCCCTGCCTGCCTGCAGCCCACCACATGGCTTCATCGATGGCCTGGTACGGCCCAGCTTCAGCATCAACAACTCAAGACCCTCGCGAGGGGCCAAGCCTCGCGAGGCAGACGATGCCAAGACCCCTGAGGGGATCAGCCTCCTCAGGCTGGCTCCCGAGGGGTGAAGAGTGCTATGCAAGGTCTACCTCACGAGGCTCAGCTGACGTGAGCCATGATGACCAAGGACAGGCGGGCGCAGAGTAGGTTTCCTCCTCGGTGCAAAGGAGGCAATCCACAGGCGCGGAATCCCGAAGAATCAGCCAAAGGTTTCCATTCTGGTGCAACGAGACCAAGACAACCAGGACGGCAGGACAGAGGTCATCAACGAGCCCACCGCAGCGTCACGACCAGAGGCTTTTTGCAGGCGAAGACTACTTTTGTCAGGATAAGTTGTACTACTTGTCCCCTTTCAAATCCGGCCGTTGTGGGATCCCTTCCCGCCAACATTTCGGAAGAGGACCAAGGCCACTATAAATAGGACTAGCCACCACAATAGAGCCAGGGCAAGTCGAATTAGCTCACACCACACCAGCTCCCTTGAGCTGAAGAACACCTCACCTCATGAGGCCAAATCATCCACTATGCTAGTTCTTCCTCAGCCCTCCGAGGCATTCCACCAAAACGATGGAGTAGGGTATTACACCGCAAGGTGGCCCAAGCCAGGATAAACTATTGCGTCTCTTTGTCTCTTTGAGCTTGTCGCGCTAGGCTTAGGAGAATCGCGAGTAGGCAGTCTGGGTAGGTTGGGATCTCCGCACGCACACCAGAGTTCGAACCTCTCAAGGGTTTGCGGATCCCTAAATCCGACATTTGGCGCGCCATGTAGGGAAAGAGAAAGACCTCCACTCTGCTCTGCTCGTGGCCCGCGCTCCGCCGGGGGCGACTGACCGTGGGGGGCGCGCGGCGCAACCTTCTCCACTGGCGCCGTGGTGAAGCCGCGCCGCCGCATGATCCGCAAACTACGATGCAGCAACTGCTCCACACACACAGGGAACATGCGAACTTGTGGGCAGCGGTCATCGTGGCCCAAGAGATCTTAAAGTGTAGGCTGCTAGAAAGTGGCTGCAACACCTTGCTAGAATGGGTCGCCGAGCTGCTGGATGTGGCGTGCAGGGGGCGGCGCCGTTCTGCACCCTGCCCACGTCACAGGCGGTGCTGGGGGCGCGCGCTCATCGCTGACACAACTGCGCGCCCCTCCCAGGGCCCCTGGAGAGCCTCTCGGCACTGACCAGCCCCATGGAGCAGCCCGCACCCCTCCAAACGTACTACCACGGCGCGGGTCTGTTCCAGGGACATCACCACGGGCCGAGCTGGAGCATCGGCCCCTGGCCGACAGGACCAGAGGGCGACTGAAGAAGGTGGGAACATGAGGTAGCCGGGCGGCGCTTCTGGTGTGGCTAGCCCGGATGCCTACGTCCCCATCGCGATGGACCCAAGACACGCGCTGGGAGAGGGCCCCAGCTGATCCCCCACGCCAGGCACTATGCCCAGCCAGTGAAAGCACATAGCTCCACGCTGGTGAGAAGACTTGAAGACTGGCTAGGCGCCGGACACAGTCGTTTGCTTTTGCCTCTTTTCTGTATTTGCTCGACGACTTCTTGGAGTGTTTTATCTTTTGTGTGTTTATAAAAATGGGGGGAGTTTTCTCGTTTCGTGTCGCTCTCGTGCCTTCAGTTCTTGCGTTCTTTCTGGAGCTCGTGACTGCTGCCCTGCCCTCAAGCGCCTCGCGAGAGGGGGCTGGGTACGGTGCATGCACCGGTGCCGATCGCCCCTCTGGGGGGCTCAAGGGTGCGGTCGCCCCGCGTGCCCACCTCACCACGGTCTGGAAGTTGGTTCCTCACGAGGCACTCTACGACAGGCTAGCAGGCCCCTTGGGAGGCATAGAACCTTGCGAGCTCGCGGCAGGCTCGCCTCACTCGAGACCCGCGAAACCGAAGATAACTCATAAACAACTACCTCACTCAGCGGCCCGCAGCCCTACAGGGGCCCGCTCCAGGCGCTACTTCAAAAGCATTTCACTATCTCACACATCATAAGGGGCACCCCCTTTTCGAAATGCTCTCACAAGAACGCGTTCAAGTTTTTGTCATACAGGTCAAAGCAAAAAGAAACATGGGCCTAGCTGGACGCGCCTTCTTCGTCACTCCCATCCGCGCTGCTTGCGTCGCGGCTGCCATCTTCCTCGTCATGGCCACCCGCGCCAGCTTATTCGGCCGTGAGCATGGCCGTGTCGTCCCCAGGAGTCAGCCCCTTCACCAAGGCATCCACATGGCCACCAACCCACTTCGCGAGCTTGTCTTGGGTGGCCGCAAGCACGGGGGCTAGCACGATGCTGAAATCCAAGTGGGAATCGAGGTTCAGGAGGTTGCTTAAGATGCACGAGAGTGCACGCCCAAGGAGGCCCCGACTCCTCTCCTCAACGAGCTGGCGAGCTTTCGCTGCCTGATCTTCCAGGAGGGTCACGATATCAGTGAAGAAGTTGAGATGGTTGGTGTAGTCGCTCTCATGCGGGTGAGGAGTACTCTCGTCACAAATAGCACCCAAGGCGTTGTTGGCTCTGACGCGCAGGCCTTGGAGCATGGAGTCGTGCTTGCATTCCAATGTCAGGCGGCGACTCTTTTCCCTCGAAGTCTTCTTCAGGAGGGAGGAGGTGTCTTCGACTTGCTTCTGGAGAGAGGATATCCCGGCACGGGCAGAATTCAAGGCAGATTCGGAGGAAGTTAGGGCTCCTCGGGCAGCGCTCTCACGCTGCTCCACCCACTCCAGCTTAGCCTTCAGGGAAGAGGTCTGACCCTCAAGCTCGGCCTCGAGCAGCTCCAGATCTAGGTGGTGCCTCTCGGCCAACTCAACACGCACCTTCGCCACCCTCTCCTCCACCTCCAGCTGGACATGTGCTTCTCGGGCAGCGACGACATCCTCGGCCGCGGCAGCCTGGCGCTCCCTCACCTCCAGCCTCTCCAACGCCATGCTCTACTCCACGGCCTCCAACGTCAAATCGTCGTGGCGCCTCAGGAGCTCCGCCTGGGCAAAGAACGCCTCACCGAGTGAGGAGGCTAGAAGGGCGCGGCGCTCCTTGACTTCGCGCTCAAGAGCCGCATTTGAAGATAGAAGATCTCGCTCCCGCTCCTCGGCCGCCTCATGGCGGCAGTTGGCTGCCTTGGCCTCTTCCACGGCGCGGGCGCAAGCCTCACAAGAAGTTGCGAGCGAGGCGGCCGCGCGCGCTTCAGCTTCGTCACACTGAAGTCTCCCAAGGTTAATGACAACCTTCAGCCGCTACCATTCATGCTCCAGGCGGTGGTTTTCTGCCTCGAGCCTGGTGTCGACATTGGTGAGCTCCCCGCTAAGATGGATCATCGCACGCATTGCTTCACTGGAGAGCCCAAAGCGCATGACACTGTGCCAACGAGCGAGCGCAAGCTCGTCTTCAAGACCTTCGTCGGCCCCGGAAGCTGCCCGGGGGGCGCTAGCCTCCCCGCCCGCCGCTGGCCGGGGGCTAGCCTGTGCAGCCCCACAACTTGAAGACGAAGGCCACCCAGGGGTACCCCCCCTGCCGGAAATGACAAGAGGAAGGATTGCCGGTGCATCCCGCGACTCACGGGCTGAGTCACGGGGAGAAGGAGCAGGGAGCTCGGTTTCGGGGCGCCCTCGCGGCATCACGGTAGCTGGGGTCGGACCCCCGCCCTGCGCAGGACCAGGGCGCCAGGGGCTGTGCGCGGGCGTCAAACTGGAATCCTTGGGGGCACCCGCCTCCGGGGGTTTCACCTTCGTGGGAGCCCTACAGGACCCTAGTTATGAGAAAATGCAGCGCACAAGGGATCAAGAGCATAGGTGCTTACTCATCAGCAGCCACGTATCTCCTCGGCCTCAGCGGCCGACGTGTGCCATCACTGTGGCACAGGGACCTCTTCCTCTTCAGGAGCGACTGAAGGCACAGGCGGGGCCGACCGGACCCCGAAGGGCGATCCTCGGGAGGAGCGCTCGGGGGGGGGGGGGCAGCTGGGGGAGGGACCCCGGCAGCAGGGGCACCCGACGAGATCTTCTGGCTTACGGCTCCGGAGCCATTGGTGGGCTCCTCGCCGTCAGCAACCACTCTGGAGCCACCACGCTGGGCATCAGGGGCCTCTGCCTACAGAGCTTGGGGTCGCGTCAGTTCTGTGGCAACTCCTTGTAGGGCCTAAAGAGCCTCGGCCTCCTGGGCCACAACCGGCGACAGGCCTCCGGAGGAGTCCTCAACAGCTGCTGGAGGCGCGCGCCCCCTACTTCCACACTCGACGCGCACGCGGCAGGATCGATCAGGAGAGGAGCCACGAAAATGGGGTTCTCACGGGGGCCCTCAAGGCCCTCCAGAAGCAACCCCTACTCGTCGAATAGAGGCATATTCCTAGCAAAGACAGCCTTGTTCGAGCATCGATAGAGGAGGCAGCCACCCCCGGGAAGGTTAGCAGGCTCGGGTTTGCCTGTCAGGAGTTTGAGCACCATACTCAGGGTCCCTGCGGCCAGTGATGGCTCTCGGTGTCAAAACCGGCGGATCTTGGGTAGGGGGCCCCGAACTGTGCATCTAAGGCTAATGGTAACAGGAGGCGGGGGACACAATGTTTACCCAGGTTCGGGCCCTCTCTATGGAGGTAATACCCTACTTCCTACTTGATTGATCTTCTTGAATATGGATATTACAAGAGTTGATCTACCATGAGATCGTAATGGCTAAACCCTAGAAGCCTAGCCTATGATTATGATTGTTCTTGTCTCTACGGACTAAAACCTCCGGTTTATATAGACACCGGAGGGGGCTAGGGTTACACAGAGTCGGTTACAAAGAAAAGGAATCTACATATCCAAATCGCTAAGCTTGCCTTCCACGCAAAGGAGAGTCCCATCCGGACACGGGAAGAAGTCTTCTATCTTGTATGTTCATAGCCCAACAGTGCGGCCCACGTATATAGTCCGGCTGTCCAAGGACCCCTTAATCCAGGACTCCCTTAGTAGCTCCCGAACCAGGCTTCAATGATGATGAGTCCGCCGCGCTGATTGTAGTCGGCATTGCAAGGCGGGTTCCTTCTCTGAATACTTCAAAGTACCTGACTTAAAGAGCAGTATTCGGCTTTCCATTTAATGTCGCGCTCATCGGCTTCTACACCTTCATGATTTCAGTCTCCACGTGTCGAGCGAATGCGAGAGGTCGGGACTAATCTACACCATCTCCCCCAAATGAGGAATCCTTAGAGCTTTCCCGCAGAAACCACCCCAACATGGCTAGCGCTCCCAGCTCTTCCTCCCGCCCACATGGCCCCAAACAGGGTGATTGGGAAAAGTGTTCCGTATCCCACATCCAACTGGTGAAGTTGCAGACCCAAGGATTTCTTCCCCCCGCAGATCTAGTCCCCGTTTGAGCTGGATTGACATCCTTCGATGGTGGGGAGGAGGCGGAGAAGTTCCCTAACCCATCTAGGGGAGAACGAGTATGCTTTGTTCCCTACTTGTTGAGAGGCGTCGGATTTCCAATCCATCCGTTCCTCCGAGGCTTCTGGAGCACTATGGCCCCAACTGCACAATTTTACTCCCGCCTCTATCCTGCACATTGCGGGTTACGTTGCTCTTTGTGAGCTATTTCTGGGTCGTGAGGCCCATTTCGAGTTATGGAAGAAGCTGTTTTGCCTCGTCCCTCGTAATCATGAGGGATCAATATTCCAAGTGGGAGGAGCCGAGATATGGCGCATCGCCGGGACTGGATATCTATCCGGCACGCTGAAGAAGGCATCTGAAGAATGGCCTTCCGAATGGTTCTATGTTGATGACGTCTCCCTTCCTGACCCAGTCCGAAGGGGTCTTCCTGAATTTTCAACTGCTCCATTGAAGAAGCGCCTCAGTTGGCGTCCCCGGAGCCTTAGGGGGGAAGATAGCATGGAAGTCCACCAATTGATGAGCAAGATAACTATGCTCACTCAATCCAGATTGTCAATAGTCGAGGTTATGGTGATATCCATAATGCGTGGGGTTCAAACACTCCAAGATCGAGGGCACCCTATGTGACACTTCAATGGAGAAGATGATGCCACCCGCTACGGTCGGAAGGGTCCGGACACTTCCGCTGCTTTGGCGAAAATATTGTCTGGATTATACAAAGGAGAGGAGGAGGAGTTCATCTGCATTAAGCCCATGGATGGATTTTCTATGTACAACCCTCCCAGCTGTGTGAGTTTCCATCCCACTGCTCTACTCCATTAACTCCCTAAATCCTTTTTCATAAATATTAATCCGTCCATTTATAACAGGAATGGCAGAAAATCACCAGGGAGATCCGCAGCCCCGCACCACATCCAGAGGACCATACACTACAAAAAAAATACACTTCCGTGATGATACGTGTTTGTCACAGTAGGTCGCGTTTTTTGTCATACATGTACATCCATGACGATTTTATGACAGAATCAAGATAGTCATACCCGTGTTGTCGTACATGTGTTCCATGACATTACCAAAATTACCATCATGGAAGTGTCCACTTCCATGACGATAAATCGCGCATCACCGAAGTGCTTTCGTCAAGGGTGACCGACACATGGCATCCACTGTAATGGAATACTGTTAAGCTATCGGGTCCGGTTTTGGATCCGATAACCCGTTAACATCCCCGACCAATGGGGATTTTCCACGTGTAAAATCATCATTGGCTGGAGGAAACACGTGTCGGCTCACCGTTGGGACATATGTCATTCACTCATTGGACACAAGGCGCTTATGATACATCGACACATGGCACGACCCAACAGAGGCCCATTCCTGTGAAAAGGCCGGCCCATTTGACCTGGTCAAAAGGTGGCGGGCCGGCCCACAGAAAGCCTATTAACGGCATGTTCGCATATAGCCCATTTACAGCCTGCTAACTCACGGCCTGTTACGGCCTAACGGTATTAGGCCCAGTAGCATCATCTGGGCCATCCAATATGATTCCAGTCTGTCGTAACTTCTGGCCCATGTATGGTCCATGATGTCTTTCGGCCCATACGAGTCCCTTTATAACTCTTGGCCCATTAACGGCCCGTGGTGAAACCGGCCCGTAATGAACAGTGTATCGCTTTATACCCATTAGCGGCCCATTATTCCATTGGGTCGTTTCTAGCCCGTGTTACCTTTCGGCCTTCTTAGGGCCCATTTATTATTGGGCTCATTTCCAGCATTCGGTTACTTACGGTCCGTTACTGGCCTTTTCTGCTTGTGGGCCAAATTCAGCCCGTGGATACAGTTGGCCCTTTTGTGGCCCGTTAATCTGTTGGGTCATTTTCATAGCATCATCAAATACGGCCTATTAACGGCCCGTTATGGTCAGCCCATAAAACGTATGATTTCCACTCTAGCCTATTTACGGCCCATTATACGGCCCGTACAAGGCCCATAGACAAGACGGCCCGTAGAATGCCCATGGATCCTACGGGACGTAGAAGGCCCATTGATCCGACGACCCATTGAAGGCCCATGGATTCGACGGCCATAGAAGGCCCATGGATCTGACAGCCCATAGAAGGCCATGGATCGTCCGTCCCATAGATGGCCCATGGATCTTACGGCCCGTGGAGCACCATGGTCACTACAACGTTTGGGCGTGTTGGTCCCCATTTGAACGATATAGCATATTCAAATAATTATCCTACTCTATACTATCACCTCTAAATAACATACACTATACAACACAGAGACCAAGGCATAGAAACGTAGAATAATCCTACACTATACAATAAAGAAATTACAGCTGATTATACCCACTGGGCATTATGGTTCGGCACCGGTGATAATAAAGCATACACAAACAACAAATTACATACACTAGGCAAATACAGCTCATACATCATGGATCTGCATCTACTTAAATCAATTTGAACTATAATCTCTTCAAAAAATAGGATTGGCCGGATTCATATACCACCAATTTCAGTCTGCAAAACCTCAATTCCTTCGTGGTTACCTCAGTGTCTTGTTTCATTTTTTTGACTCCTCAATCTAATACCTGCATGTCCAGTCTCAACATGTTGATTGTACATTGAGAATCATGTACATGTTGTCTTGCCACCTCTAGTTGATCCTCAAGAACATCAACACATTCCAATTCCAATCCATAATCATTCGGTAATGGCCATGCCGCACTGCTCGCAGATCTTTGTGTTAGTGTCACTTCATCCTGAAATGTTTCTGTAAGTACACATGACTAGGGCAAAAATATAGTTACAATAGTGAAGCGAGCAAGACAGACTATTTTGTACTCCCTCTGTCCCAAAATAAGTGTCTCAAGGTTAGTACAACTTTGTACTAGATCTAGTACAAAGTTAAGACACTTATTTCGGGACGACGGGAGTACATGGCAAAATAGGACTAACAATAATGTTACACGTCATGAAGCATAAGCAGGTGATATTTTAAAAAATTATAAAAAAGGTAGTCTGTGCAGCCTGCATACAAAAATCTCTCTTAGCTCACCACAGGAGCATGATGTTGGGGCCCAATCCAAAACACAGACAAGTTACAAATTTAGACAGCACGTTGCGTATAAGTAAGCAAGTAGTTGGCCATTCTGTATCTCAATTAAAGTCTTAGGGAGCATAATGAACAGCAAAGGGTTTCATACAAACATACTACAACAAGCAAAACTATGCAATCATTAGCCTAGTATAAACTAGATTGTGAGCCTCATGCAATAATAGTTGGTTAATAGACTTCAAAGCTTCAGGCACACTTCGGCAGCGTAATTAGATGGTAAGGCCTTTAATCATGTCAACTAATAGTTATACAAGTACCTAACATCAGGCATCATTCTTTGGGCATCTCATTAACCAAGGACAAATAAAGCAATTCAAAAGAGCAAATTAACTATGCCTAAAACAAACAAGGAATTGAACTGTTGAGTTGGATACAATGACTTACCTTAACAGGTTGAAGAGGCTCAACGCAGCTCCTACTTCTTTTGCAAGGCTCCTTCCTAACATCTGGTACTTGGAAATCCTCAATCTTATCTTCATTGCACCCCCTCTGCAAGGTGACACAAACTAGTTACTCGTCTCCTTGGAAGATAAATATGCATACTTTCTAGTCTATGAACATAAAAGGATGAGATTATAACAAAACAACACTACATAATGAAACATGTCGCATCTCTTGCACTTGCACACAATGAAATGAGCATTTACTATGTCTGCACTATGTAAAAACTAGGCATACCTTCAAACTGGATCTCCAGGTACTCTTGGAGAGCCTACTTTAGTGTACATCCAAACCTTTATGTCACCTATGAGTTAGACAAGGCCCCACTACAGCAGCCCTTAGTGTTTGAATTGTTGACAAGATCTGTTAGAGTGTTAGGTCAAGAACAACAAGTAATCGAAGCAAACAGTCCTAGTATGGCTGGCTGATGCAAACAAGCAATTGAACAAATGTGTGAGCAAATGTTACATATCAAGAAAAGAAGCAAAGAAGGTGGCTTAAAGACCATCACTTGACTTACCAGATTTAAGGGGCATTTAAACATCATGTGCAACGTATGAACTAACATAAACATTGCATATTCCAGATTCTACAATGGAATGCACATGTATTAGGTTATGCCATGTATGATGATGCCTAAATGTACACTATAGTAGGCAGGACTGATTCATCATTGCACGCACAATTGAATTGTAGGTTAAGGGCCAGTTCGATTCCGCCTTTTCAGGGCTTATCGTCAAAATAAGCCATAAAAGATGTAAAGAAGTCATTTTTGAGTTATGGGGTTGGGCTTAACTAATTTTTCTTTGGAGGGGGGTGTTTCGGGTAGAACCTCACTAAAAATTGAAGGCACGGGGAATAGTGAAATGACTCTGTTGTCTGCCTATATTACACTCAAAATGCAACTACTGACACTCGTGTCACACCTGACCCTCAAGTAAAAACAAACACGCAAGCGTTCATTGCCCTGCCCGCTTGCATCTCCTCTCCCCTTTCCCTCTACCTTGATCCCCTGCCTGCAGCACTAGGGTTCCTCCAGCAAGCCATCGCCATTGGTCCCATCTGGCCTTGTCCTCGACGATGTTCTGTCCAGCTAGGCTACATGGCTGGCGGGTAGGGGCAAATCTCCCTGGATGCTCCTCCCTCTGGCGCCGCCTGTCATTCTCATGGTCTCCAGCAGCTGCTCCACTATGGTTCATCCAATGCACTACTCCGGTGGGCGCTGCACAACTACGGCTGATGCCACACTGCGGTAGAAGGCACCTTATTCCCCCTGCCCTCCTCCCAGGCCGTGGCCTTGAGGTGCTGTTGAAGGATGAGCTCATCCAACAAGGTGAGGATCTCCTCTGATTTTTTGCCAAATTTTCATTCTGATCCACTATACGATGAATTGCTATGAGCTGCTTCTGCTGTTATATGATGCATTGCTATGAGCTGCTCTTGCTGCTGCTATATGATGAATTGCTATGAGTTGCAGCTGCTATATGATGAATTGCTATGAGCTGCTGCTGCTGCTGCTATATGATGAATTGCTGTGAGCTACTGCTGCTGCTATATGATGAGTTGCTATAAGCTGCTCCTGCTGATGCTATATGATGAATTGCTATGAGCTGCTCCTGCTGCTGCTATATGATGAATTGCTATGAGCTGCTCCTGCTGCTGCTATATGATGAATTGCTATGAGCTGCTCCTGCTGCTGCTATATGATGAATTGCTATGAGCTGTTGCTCGTATATGATGAATTGCACACTGGTGCTGCTGTATGATGACTTGCTATGAGCTACTGCTGCAGCTATATGATGCTTTCAGGTGGTGCTGCTATATGATAATAACCAACCACTTGGACCATCAAATTTCAATAAATAATTGTTCTTCATTTAAATGTGGGTCATGCGTTCTTTGTTTAAATTAGGCAATGGGATCTCTATGGAAAACATTGACCAAAGTAGATTGTGCCAAGTAGATGGTATCTTTGTATTTGCATTTTGAGCAAATAGTGATGGTCTGTTTTCCTATCATATTAATTACTGCACTGGGTTCATTTTGTGATGTTTGCAAGTCAAATTAATTTTCATATGCGCAACAAAATGAAAAAATATAATGCAATCTAGACTTTTCACTAATCATACCAAAGATAAACTGAAAACGCAATGAAAAGAACTGGTTGGCTTATTACATGGAGCTTATATTCACAGGTGCTTATTTTCTTAGGATAACTCGTAATAATTGTCCCTAAGAAACTTGGCCAATAGAACTGACATACAAATAACATGTCACGATGATTGCAATGGAGGAGTGACGTACCATAGCACACTGTATAGGCTCACCGCTGCCTCTCCTTTTCTTGCGATGTTCCATGAAATTGCCACATACATATTGTTCTTTTTCATTGTGTAAGCCTATATGCAAGTTGACACGGCTAATTTCAGACATCTCTACATGATAATACATTGCATATCCCTTGCGCATATTTAAACCACCAATTAACAATTGTGTGCGTAGCATAAACTAGCCATGACTCTGTGTGCTGGGCTAGCAGGCACTCTAAGGGAGCCTAATGTAGTGCACTGGAATTCCTACATGCCACCTACGATTTTGCGTAATGTACTGCCTCTGTTCCTAAATATATGTCTTTGTAGAGATTCTAGTATGTACCACATACAGATGTATATAGATGCATTTTCGAGTGTAGATTCACTCATTTTGCTCTGTATGTAGCCTATAGTGGAATCTCTAGAAAGACTTATATTTAGGAACGGAGGTACGAGGTAGTATCATGTATCCCATCTACATATCTAATTTAGAAGCCAGTAGTAGAAATCATTGTCTGCACAAAGGGATTACTGGTCAAAAATCTTAGCAAAGCACGCTAGCAGGCACAGAACAATACAAGAGAGAGACGCACTTACAAGATCATAGCAATGCCTCAGTCCAGGATCTTGGTTCGCCAAGTTGTAAGATCCAGAAGAAACATCGTCCTTGTAGTTTTTGCCAGCTGCATAACAGGTAACAGCGACATGTTAGTATATTTGAAGTACATCGGGCAGGTGATGCTGGACGGGTTTAAAGGTGACAAGTACCTAGGCCGTGGCAGGTGCTTGGCAACTTGCCAGACGGTGGGAATCAGGTTAGAAATGTCAATGGGTGATGACATTGCGCTGGTTGTCGGGGTCCAGTAAGGAGATCTAGAACCGTCGAGTAGGGTGTTTGTGGAGTGGCTCCAGCAGGGTGAACTACGGTGTGGGCTAAGAGGATCTGTGGCCATGAACGAGGGTGTAGGTGAAGCTGCTCCGGTGGTTGGGTTAAGGATGGTGTCGATGATGCGGATCTGTGGCCGTGGACGGGGTGTCAGAAGCTGCTTCGGTGGTTGGGTTAAGGATGGTGTCGACGATGCGGATCTGCGGCCGTGGACGGGGTGTCAGAAGCTGCTCCGGTAGGTTGGATGAGGGTGCGAGGAAGCGGATCTGAGGCCGTGGACTTGTGAGTTGTTAAAGCGGCCTCGATAGGGTTGAGAATGGTATAGGCGAAGCTACTCCGGTAGGGTTGACGATGGTGTCGGCGGAGCGGCTTTGGTAGGGTTGAGAATGGTATAGGCGAAGCTACTCCAGTAGGGTTGACGATGGTGTCGGTGGAGCGGCTCTGGTAGGGTTGAGGAAGGTGTCGGTGAAGAGGATCAGAGGCCGTCGACGGGGGCGTCGGTGGGGCGGCTCCGGGGGGTGTGGACGAAGCGTCTCCGGTGGGGAGTATGAATGAGCCGCTCCAGAGGCGCGGCGGTTGACGAGAGTACCGGTGAAGCAGATCCGGCGCCGTGGACAAGGCCCACACTGAATGGGCTGTGGTACAGTGGTGGATGAGCAGTCTACTTGTTTCTAGGGGAGGTGGGAGGGGTAGATGCGGCCGCAGAAGCAGATCCGGCGAGGTGGACGCTGCTGGCAGTGAATGGGCTATGGTACGCCGGTGGATAAGCAGTCTAGGGTTTCGAGAGGGGAGGGGAGAAAGGCCGATGAAGTACGGACGGCGTGATGTAAGATGCTCTGGTGTTGTGGAGTTAGTCGTTTTTGCGGGACTTGGAGAGGAAATGGGAGCGCCATGTAGTGGGGGGAACCGGAAGTTACCAAAGTGGCCCCGACCTATTATGTAGATGAGGGCGGTATTGTAACTGTTGGTCTCCTTGCACCAAGGACAAAAGGGGAATTTCGCATAATAAAGACTAAGGTGGCGGAAATTTTAGAAGGAGGCGGGAGATTTTGCCGCCCGCGGGATCGTTTGTATGGAGTTTCAACTAATTTTGGACCGTGCTAGCGGGAAGGTCATGCTAGACTGTGTACATGGGGCACGCGTCAGTAGTTAATAACTGGTGTGAAGTCCACCCCAAAAAAAATACAATAACTCGGGATGATGCGCCGATAACTTGGACATTCACACGGACGCGGCCAATCATACGGGTGTAGTGGCTCATTCACAAAAAAGGGGTCAAACGCTTAGCCTATGTATTTCTCGTGTAAATAGATAATTTAGTGCCATTGGTTATATACTTTAAACATAATGCATTGAAGTGTTAGTGTAGACGCACACAAAAATAAATGGATATTGTAGTCCGCTACTTAAAAGTGTTACCTCATATGATTACATAGCCTCCATTTCATAAATTGCTTACCCATTGGATTCATATATGAATATTACATATATTACTTCATAATAGAAACTTAAATCATCCAAGACTAATGAATTTGAATGCAAGAGTAACAATGGTGCATGTACATGATAGCTACATTGGTTGTTTGAAGAAACATCACTGTAACTTTGGCATGCACAACTAAAAAGGTTTATTTAAATAGAAAAAATGTGATATGTGAGTGTCCAATCTTTATAGCGTTGAATCGATATTGTACTCTTGGCCACGATACGAAGTAGATACTGATTTATGTTCAAGCGATGCACGTCCACGATCACTAGATAGTGATACGTGAATGAATTGTGCAATCTCTCTCACGCGCATACATATCTCATTTCCCTGTGGGCATCGGAAACACACACACGCACTTCATGTATTTCTTTCGCTCCGTCAAGGTTAGAATTCATCTTTCTACCCCATCCTACAAGTCACTCACACAGAGACACACACGCTCTCTCTGTCTAACATGCCCACACCTTTAATTCCGCCCACCCACAGCCACTAATGTCTCAAAGTATAATGTTGTCTCTCACACATATGCCTAAGGTTAACTCGAGTTCCGGAACCATATGAATACATACAATGGGATTCCAATAGAGCACCTTTTGTTTTGAGATTTCGCTCTCTCTCTCTCTCTCTCTCCCTCCCTCTCTCTCTCCCTCACACACACACACACGCGCGCGCATGCATCGTTTCTCGCTTCATTTTTCCGGCACTTGCATGCACACCGTTTGTTTATCTTCGTGATGCTTTAAGTATGCCTCACACAAATCTACCTGTCCCTTAATATAGCTAGATATGTGTCACACAAACTCCTTATCCCTACTAGCAAGATGCCCATGCATTGCACAGAACATCAAGATGCATTTGTATGAGTAGTTTATCTTGTGGGAGAAAAGGATGAACAAGGGAATGCCTTATTTGCAAATGCGGAGAGGGGTGTGAGTATCTTTTTGCAAAATTGCCATAGTTTCCTTCCTTTTCGTCGGATATAAATCGGATGGCCTATAATGCAGGATGGCAGGAACACCATCATCACTAACTCTGTTTTTTACAAGAGTAGAGATATGTGAGTGTCACTGCCCCCCCCCCCACACACCCACACACCCACACACACACACTTCCCAACACCGAAGGAGTAGGGTGACACCTTGATCTTGATATTAATCTATCAACTGGCTTCTCTCTCAAACACACACACACACACACACTACCCGACACCAAAGGAGTAGGCTGACACCTCGATCTTGATAGTAATCTATCTACTCCTCTTTCAAACACACACACATACACACACACTCGCTAGTTGTGGCTCTGTGTCTACCGCGCACACTCTTCATACATATTTCTCTCCCTCCCCCTCCCCCCACCCCAACAATGATAGTAGAAGGGTGACAACTCGATCTGATCGTAATCTGTCAATTGGTTTCTCTCTCAAACATTGTGTCTGTGTGCCTCGCTCAGTAGCCTCCTCAATATGTAGACTTCTCACGTGCGCACAGCTGTAGTGACGATGACGCTGAACCTAGTGTGCCTTGTTTTTACCGGCCTCATGTGATAGTTTTCACCTTGTTTTCTGTTAATTAACAAGGGAACCTTTTCTTTGTTACTACTAGTGAATCTGAAATCATTCGGGGCAGACGTAAAATATAACACTTCAACCCAATTATCGCAGCTACTATTTTAAAAGAAACTAGCTAGATGCCCGTGTGTTGCACAGAACATCAAGATGCATTTGTATGAGTAGTTTATCTTGTGAGAGAGAAGGATGAACGAGGGAAGGCCTTATTTGCGAACGTGGAGAGGGGTGTGGGTATATTTTTGCAAAATTGCCATAGTTTCCTTCCTATCCGTTAGATATAAATCCGACGGCCTATATTGCAGGATGGCACGCACAACATTATCACCAACTCTGTTTTCTACTCCCTCCGTTCCTAAATACTCCCTCCGTCCGAAAATACTTGTCATCCAAATGGATAAAAAGAGATGTATCTAAAACTAAAATACGTCTAGATACATTTCCTTTTATCCATTTTGATGACAAGTATTTCCGGACGGAGGGAGTATTTGTGTTTTTAGAGATCTCAACAAGTGACTATGATAGAACCTTACCAACATACTCAAAAAAGTAGTCCATAATTTTGATGTTGCCCTCTTTTCGTGGCGGTGCAGTGCCATCTGGATACCTCATAAATAAATCAAGGAGAAATCTGACCCCTTCCTAAAAAGACATACGGAGCAAAATGAGTGAATCTACACTCTAAAATATGTCTAAACACACATCCATATGTGGTAGTCCATTTGAAATCTAAAAAAGACAAATATTTAGGAACGGGTGGAGTATAAGAGTAGACATGGAAATATATCTCCAGCATGGTCTACAACAAAAATGTGCTAGACTGGTTAGCGCCGGATGCTCACAACGCGATGACATGAGTTCGAATTCTGTCTTTTAACTTTAATTTTTTATATTATATATTACTTATTTAATATATACTTCTTTCTCTACTGTACTGATAGTGGAGCCCACAGAGTACTTAGAATACAAGATTAAGGATGGACTTGTTTCTTTTTAACTTTCTGTACGAAGCTGTAGCCACCCTGCCAGTCACGTGTACACTATACATGCAATTAACTTTTTATAGAGGGACAATGGCAGCCGGCAAATTTCCTTTTTAACTCAAATGGATTGGATGTCACTCTATTATTTCCAGCATAAGAGCATTACAATGGCAGCCGGCAAATTTCCTCCCGCTTCCTTCCGCGGAGGACGACATCAAACGCCAGTGCCATAGATTTTCACAACTCTAACCAACCAAATGAAATTCATGCAAACACGGACTGATTTCATATAAGCATGAAGGATTTCTTATAAAAAAGCCGGATCTTCATATAAACATGATGGTTTTCATTACATTTACATGAACTAAGCGGTGCCAATCCGGCTCTCTTGGTATAATTAGTACTCCCTCCGTCCGGAAATACTTGTCCTAGAAATGGATGTATCTAGACTTATTTTAGTAATAGATACATACAATTTATCCATTCTTAGAACAAATATTTCCCGCCAGCTGGAGAGGGAGTATATAATCTAAATGGTCGTGCTATCCCTTTGTCTTCTTCATGTCTGTCAGACACTTGCGGGGTCGATGAAGGTCCTCAGAAGAGACGAAGCAGCAAAGAAACAACCTGAATGTGCAGTCGTTGTCTCGACGGTGGCCTTCATGGGTCCCAAGTGGCGGCGGCCTCCTATGTTCTACTTCTCCTCGATGGTGGCGGCGGACACGGAGAAGCTGGCCACCAACTCGTCACTCTCCATGCACCCGACTTCTGTCTCTGCCTGCATGGCACTGCCGGAGGCACGGGAGGCGCGCCCACATACACGGGAGGCGCGACCACCGTAGACACTGGTGGCGCAGCATGACGCGGCAGCGACAATGCCCGTACCGACGTGCTCGCCGACGTGCCGGCGTGGAGAAACTCGCCACTCCTCATCGAGCTGAACTGGAGCGGCGAGTTGCCGAACCATGTGCCTTCTTGGGGTGGCAACTGGCTCCGTCGGGCCAAGCAAGGTTGATGAAGCACCGAGTAGCCTCGCCCGTATCCGGAGAGCTCGGCGGGCCACCCAGCCGGGTAATATGCCGGAGAATGACTCCTCGGAAGCCATCGAAAGAGTAGAGAAAATGGTGAAGGAGGAGATGAGGGAGCGGCGGAGGGGGTGCGATTCTTGCCCGCTGTCTTTCTGGCCTCGTGTAAATAGAGGGCGGACGGTAGGAGCTTGGCCGACGTCTGGCCTCGTTTAAACTGAGGGCAGACGGGAGGAGCTCGGTCGGTGTTGCGTTTAATTCCGGCCTGCTCATTAACGAACATGTGGCCGGAGTAGGATTCTTAGTTTGCATGCGGGTTTAACGGAGGGGTTTGATGGAGGCGAGGAAGCGTGTTCAGCCAGGCGTGCAGCAGGCGGCGCAGTATTATTCGATTTGACTACAGTAATGAGGCATCAAATCACAAAGGCACTCGCCTCTCATGAAACCGACCAAGCTAGACTGCCCAGCCCTCTAGCCTTTAAAAAAATGTATACTCCACTTTTGTATAGTAGTAGTTTCAATGGATTGCGCCATGGAGCAAAACTTGAATTTAAAAAAAAAGGTGGTACATATAGAGAGCGCTCATCGCCAAATTATGCATATAGTACTATTAAAAAATCTAGTACGTGCTTAAATGGGGTGCTAAACTCTATTAAAGAAATACTAGTATGTACGTACTGAAGAGTTAAAGTAACGAGAAGAAACATAACATAGTTCTGCTGGGGGATCAACACAACACACCCCTCAAATTAAACTGAGCACACCTGAAATTAAACTATGCAACTAATCTGGTAAACACTGCACTAGAACCACCATGAGCAACGACACTGCCACCTTACTTGGAGTCCTCATCCACGTCCTAGACTTCGTCCTTGTCCCTCTTCCTCTTGGCCGATACTTCTTTGCTTGAACCGCACACTTGGCTCTTGCTCTTCATCCAACCCTTGTAGATACTGAAAAAAGGTAGCCATCCATTGCAGCGTAGTGGATGTGGTCTATATCTAGTACATTCTGCTGCCATGCATGATGATGAAACGTGTAATGAGGTTTCTCCAGTTTACCGTACAAAGGATGAACCATGGCTCCTGCCAGGGTCAGCATTGAAGGATGACCACTGGAGGGCAGCAGCCAATTCTTTTGGAGGTCGAAGGGGTTGCCTACAACAAGGCCTATCCGACCCAGGACTCTTTAATTATTCGCAAAGTTTATAGTAACAAATTTGACTAGGTCGCTCTTGAGGAAGTTCTTAAAATCCTGGCATTCAACATCGGCATGGAATATGTGGTAGACCAAGCATAAGTCATGCACGCAAACCTGGATCACGGCGGGCTTCTTCCTCTCTTCCTCCTTTAGATCCTTCTCTCGTCCCAAGACTGTAGTGTACTCAACATCTAGCCCAGCGACCCACTCATCATCTGAGTTTTCGAATAGGCGTCTGAAGCGAGCAAGGCATCCTTTCATCGTCTCGGAATAACAGGTGTAGATGACGTCGAACTCATCGCCAGTGATGGTTCTAACCTTGTACTCACCGCCGATCATGGAGATTTGGGATGCCATGGATTTGGGAGGAGGGTTAGGATTAGTGGAACTGCCGTAATGTGAAAGGACGGGACGACTAGGAGCGAACTGATGTAATATTAAAGGACATGTGGGGACGAGTAGGAGCGAACTGCCAACGTGCGAACGACATGGTAGTGGCTTTGCATTCTCCCATGATACGGGCTTCCAAGAGCCCTTGGATCTGAGATCAAATGGTTGCATGGCGTGATTCTAGACCTATGGGTGAATATCCTATCCTGGAGGGTTATTCTGCAAATTTTCAGCAACTTAGCATGCGACCGTTCGATCTTAGATCCAAGGGCTGCCAGCAGCCCATATCATGGTCGCGCCTACCACGACCATCGCGTTGCTCCCTTGGAGATTTAACATGGTGCGTTAGAATATCTGATGTTGGCATGTGTCGGTGGGAAACGACACCTATGGGATCACTAGAATCCCTTCTACGGTTGCGGGGCGCGGGGATCATGAGGAGAGCAGGACTAGCAGACGACACAAAAGGATTTACCCAGGTTCGGGCCGCAAAGATGCGTAAAACCCTATGATCCTGCTTTGGTGGTTATATTAGTGTTCTTGAGCTCTCGAACTAGCTCTGGGTGTTGTGGGGTTCAAAAGAGCCGAATCCCTTCTCTGTGTGCCATGGGCCTCCTTTTATAGGCGAAAGGGGCTGCCACAGTGGGACACAGGAGGTGGAAAGTGCTATAGTGTTGCGAGGTTATCGCTAGTATTACAGGACAGGCGCATTCAGTGCGAGGCTTAGGTGTCCCTTCGCTTTATTGGGGATGGGGGTGAGGCCCGTCCCATCCATCGCTGCTCCCCCTCGCTTCGACACGTGCCCTGCCCAGCGATGCATGCGGTACCATGTAGGCAGGCAGGCAGCTGAGGTGGCGCGGTGGTGGATCCTTCACAAAGGATTACATGCTGCCATGCAGGCGCCTGCCCAGCTAGCTGGGCTGGCAGCTGCGAGCGAACGGCAGTGAGGATTTGGCTGGTGTGGGCCTGGCAGTGGCCTTGTCGGTGCGCTTGGCGAGGGTCTTGTCGGGTGACCCGGCAAGGGTCTTGCCATGGCGCGCTGGCTTCCCCGGCAAGGATCTTGCTAGGGGTCCTGTGGGTTTCTTTGGTGAGGATGGTTGCCTTCCTATCCTCTTTTGATCTTGAGCATTCTATGTCTTCGCAAAGATCTGCATGCCACCACGGAAGTGCCTCTCGAGCCTTGTTCCAATGCATCTGTTTAGCGTTGGTGGGCTCAAGGGTGGCTCGCTCGGTTGGCGTGGGCGAGCTGCCCTGGCAAGGGACTTGCCAGGGGAACTTGCTACACCTATCTGATCTTCGTGGCCTTGATCCTTGTTGTTGCTTTGTTTGTCCTTGTGGCTTCGGCTTCTCTTCGGCTTCCCTTTCCTGCCGTGTCTGTGCGTGACCGTGGCGGGAGGCTTTGACTCTCCGTGCACAAGAAAAGGGGTCAAAAGCAGAGACCCTACTTTTGTACACCGACAGGAACCCCCAGGCCTGGGTCACACATAGGCGCAGCACGTTGTTGGGCCAGGCCTAGAACGGTGCGCGGGCAGTTGGGGTGGATTTTTACTATGGTAACTGTTTCGTCTGCTGCGCTTCCCCCCCCCCCCGCCACGACCTGCGTGGGATGCGCGTCGTGGGGGAGTGTGCGTCACATGGGAGGCATGCGTGGATGGCGACCGCACGCATGCATCGCGTCACAGTTAATGGGAAAGGAGGCGGCCCGCGCCTTTCCCATAAGAAGGAATAACCGCGGGCGTGCTGCTCACTTTTCCCCTTCCCTGCGCCTTCCTCAATCTTGAAAACCGCCCCCCCCCCTTTCTTCCTCCTCGATCCCCCTGCTTTCACTCATCGTTGACGCGCTCCCGCCATCCCCCGCCTTCTGCGACCGCAATGGCGACCAAATCCACCAAAGGAAAGGGGATAGCCAAATGCCGGCGCGGCGAAGCCGTCGGAGAGTGAGCTGGTGGCGCGACGAGCGCAATCCGCCCTCTTTCTCTTGATGGTCGACGTGCCAATGCTCCGGGAGTACTACAAGGTTCTGTGGGGTGTGAAGACGGGGGGAGAAACGACGGGGCATCCGTCCACGTGCGTCGTCCCTGCCAGCGCCAGGCCCGCCCAAATCGGTACCCTTTCTTCGTCGACTACTTCTCTTGCGGGCTTTGTCCCTCCTTTCTCTGATTTCTTCAAGGATATCATGTACACCTTTGGCTTCCACCTTCTGGATTTTACCCCAAATGCCATGGCGTGCATGGCCCTTTTCGCACACCTCTGCGAGGGTTTCGGCGGGGTTCATCCCAACACAGCGCCCTTCCACCACTACTTCTCCACTCGGATCCAAAAGGGAGGCGCCATCACCGGCAGCGTCGCTTGGATCCCGAGGGCCAAGGGAGCGTACCCAGACGGCGCCATGAAGGGGAGGTGGGAAGAGTGGCAGGGCCGGTGGTGTTTTATCGAAGAGGAGAACCCACCGGTGTTCTGCGAAGTCTGCCAGGTGGCGCCGGGCCGCAGAAAAGACTAGGGCGACGTCGATGTTGACGATGAGAAGCTCACGATCGCCACCACCAGAATCCTCCGGCTTACCAGTGCTAGGCTCACCCTTGAGATGATTGGCGCGGATGTCATCCGCCGCCGAATCGCTCCTCTGCACGACAAGGGGAGGCCGGCCTGGCTTTTTTCAATGCTGCTCATATCATGAGGTTCCGCCCCGGCCTTGACCATAATCTGACGGTGCTGAGGCACGCCCATCTCTGCTAGCGGATTTTCCAGCTTGAGGTGAATGAACAAGGCGAGGTCGAGCGGTCCGGCAAGGTGGCAAGGGCTGCCGTGAAGGCCGGCAAGGTGGACAAGGAGCTTGTCTTCAAGTTGCCGGCGGGAGTGGTCCCGCTTAGCAACAACTCTCGCCGGTCGGAGATCATGACCATGATGCCACTCTTCAACGCGCATGGCATCGACACGAGATGGGTTGAGCCTGACAAGCTCAAGGTGAGGGAGTTCTTCAACACCTTGCACGAGGCGTACGTCATCGCCGAGCCGCGGCTTGTCCAGGATACCTCTCAAGAGGAGTTGGACTATATTGCTGCCAGGTTGCGGTAGGAAAGGCTTGCCGAGGAGTCGGCAAGGCTTGCCGTGGAGGCCGGCAGTGCTGGCGGCACGGTGGACAGCGCCGCGGCGGAAGCGGAGGAGGAGGACCTTGCCCGGTGGGCACCGGCCACTGGGGAGGCCAGCGGCGCCAGCGTCGGGGCCCCCCTTGTCAAGGACGTCGTCAACGGGGCTTCGGAGGAGGACGAAGGGGAGGAGGTTGTGGCTGTCGACCCTCTGGCCACTAGAAGGGGGCGAGTTCTGCGGCGGGCTGCCTCCGGCGAGCCGGTTCGCCCTGGCCGGGCCACGCAGCTGCAGCTTGCTCAGGGAGCGGCGACGCGCCAGACGAGGGCCGCGGTGACAAGGAAGGCGGCAGAGGCCAAGGCAGCGAGGAGGAAGACACCTATTTCCTCGTCGTCCAGGCGTTCCCAGACGCCACCGCCCTCCCTGCCGCCGGCAGATTTTGGCGCGGGGATTACCTTCAACTTCGGGCCTCTCAACCCGGAGAGATACTCTGGGTCACCCAGCCCGGAGAGAAAAAGGAAAGCACCAGAGGAGAAGGAGGAGGAAGGAAATGACGAGTAAGCCTCTGCTTCCCTCCCTCATTCCTTGCACTTCCCCCGACGGTGTTGCTCACTTGCTTTCATCTTGCAGGGATGTGGACACGCTGGCCTAGAGGATGAAGAGGGCCAGGACTTCGGCGAGTGGCCAGCCCCCGGCAGGCACCTCCGGCACGCCATTGGTGGTGTCGAGCAGCCCGGGCAGCAGCCCCCGGCCCAGCCCCCAGTGTGAGTCCACCACCCATCCTCCATCAGCGTGCGTCATGCGCGAGACTTTAGTGCTAACAATGCCATGGATGCAGGAGGAGGTCAGCACCAAGGTTAGCCACAAAGGGCTTCTCCTATCGTGCTGCCTCCGTCGACCACACTGCCCTGAGGGGCGTCCCCGGCAAGGGCACCAAGCCGTGAGACCATGCACACGGAGGAGGGGGAGGAGAACACAGGCGCTGGTGACTTTGCTTCGGCGTCGGACCTTGGCGGAGAAAGGGCTTCCGCCTCTCGGCCTGGGGCAGGTAAGCCATTTGCTCTCCGCCTACGCATGCATCTTTCCTTCTTTTCTTTGCTCTGACATCGATTCTGTCTTGTTTCCTTCTCTGGCGTCCAGATTCCTCCTCGATGGATCCAGAGGACGTTGACTCCGTGATTAAGGACGTCACCGAGGACGCCGCGTTGGAGGCCGATAAGATTGCCGCTAAGGAGAGCACTCAGGGCGCCGCTGAAGATGCCGCCAAGGGGGGCACTAAAGGGCCCGGCAAGGGGCATGCCGAGGAGCCAGGCAAGGGGCCCGCCAAAGAGACCGGCAAGGCCACTGCCGTGGAGGCGGCGGTCGACGACCAGCCCTCCTCCTCTACTGCTTCTGGCTCCGGCAAGTACGTGAAGGTGGGCGAGGACCTCTTTGTCCATCTTCCAGGTGCGTCAAGCTCTAGGGCCCCCGTCGAGGGGGAGTTGCTCGATGGCGAGGTGCTTGCCGCTGTCGGGCTTGACGTTGTCGACGAGCCAAGCGTCGACGGCGATGGCTCCCAGGAGGAGCGGCTACTCTGGGCCATGGGTGCCAACTTCCAAAAACTTCAGGCTCTCCACCGCGCTCACCTGGACAAGGCCAAGTCCAAGACGGCGGTGGTGGAGAAAGTGGAGGCAGACTTCGAGGGGCGCATCGCCGAGGCGCAAGACTGGTGGCGCCAGGCTCAGGACGAGCTGATGGCCGCTCAGAGCGAGCTAGCCAGGCGCGACGTGGAGCTCACCATGAAGCTGGCCGACATCAAGAAGACCCAGGAGACGGCGAGGGCCCTGGCCGCCAGCGCCGAGGCGGCCCGGTCCCAATGTGAAGCCGCGTTGAACTCCTAGGAGGAGGACCTTGCCGCGCGTGAGGAGAAGCTTGCCTTCACGCTCCGCGGCAAGGATGAAGAAGTGGGCCAGCTCGTCGCGCAACGGACCCAGGAGCTGGAGCAGAGGCATTGGGAAGCTCTCAATGCCCAGGCTCAGGTCTACGCCGACAAGGTGAAGGAGCTGGAGGAGCAAGCCTTGAAGCTGTCCCAGGAGAAGGACACGCTCAACGGCGCCCTAGTGGAGGCGCAGGGCGAGATCATTGGCAAGTCTGGAGAACTCTCCGAAGCCAATGCCTCCATGAAAGATCTCAAGTTGACGCTGGGAGAGCTCGAGGAGACACTGTCGGGGGCCTTGACCCGGGAGGGACTCCTGACAAGGGAGCCGGTGACGGAGAAGCAGCTGCTGAGGAACGAGACCGCCAACCTCAAGGATCACAAGGCGGGCGAGAAACTCTGGCTCGAGCGCCTTGCCACCGTCGCAAACTCGTCCGCCGACCAGCTGGCCATCATGGGGATGCCGGGGATAGGGTATGCCCCAGAAGCGAGCCTGAGCCCCAACGCCAACCTAACCATATACTTCGAGAAGGTCATCGGCGCACTGGAGCGGCTTCACTCTGATCGGGCGGCGTCCCTGGCCGAGGAATCCCGGATACTCTGCCGGGGGACCATGACCAGGGTGCTCACCAAGATCGTGTACTGGCACCCCGACTTCGACTTTGGAGCTGTGCTGATGAGCTTGCCGGAAGGTGTCGACACCGCGGCGCTCAATGAGCATATCCAACCCATCCTCAGCCGCATCGAAATTAAGAGGGTGGAGGGCCAGCGCCGGGACTAGGCATCCCGTTCTCCGTCGCCGCTGCAGGTTCATGACCAAGACAAAGCTATCTTTAGTTAGAACTGCGGCGGCAATTTGTGTAATATAACTCTGTGATGCCCCTGAAACTATGCATGTTGTTTTCCTGTTTGGTTTTCCTTTGTATGTCCAACCCACGTCAACTGGGTAAACTTGCCGGCACGTAAACCCAGGGCGGCGCCTTGAGGACGGATCCTCATTAGCCTGCCGGGTGTGCTTGTCGCTGGACGAAGCACCTTACCAGCCTTGGCGCGGCCGCTCGATCTGTCGAGCTTGACTCGAGTCAGAACCAAGAGCATTGCTGTTGGCAAAAGGTTACTCTGCCGCTCTCGACGCGGCCGCTTGAACTATTGAGCAGACTCAAAATGGAACAAGGGCGTTGCCAATCACAGGAGGGCCCCTGCGCGTACAGGCTTTCCATACAAAGGCCGAACCATCGAGGACAACAACCTTATATTTAAGGAGACACGCTCAAAATTCAGCATGACTTAGCTCTCTCGTTGCCGCCTCGGCGTCCTTCGTGCTGCGGGCGGCGTCGCCTTCTTGGTCGACTCCTCCGTAGGAGCCGTGGCAATGGAGAACAGCCAGGTTGACCGCTAGGCCAGATTCTCACAATAGCGAGCCCCTACTTAGCGCGCTAAAGATGTCGGTGGGAAACAACACCTATGGGATCACTGGAATCCCTTCTACTGTTGTGAGGCGTGGGGATCGTGAGGAGAGCAGGACTAGCAGATGACACAGAGGGATTTACCCAGGTTCGGGCCACGAAGATGCGTAAAACCCTACGATCCTGCTTTGGTGGTTATATTAGTGTTCCTGAGCTCTCGAACTAGCTCTGGGTGTTGTGGGGTTCAAAAGAGCCGAATCCCTTCTCTGTGTGCCATGGGCCTCCTTTTATAGGCGAAAGGGGCTGCCACAGTGGCACACAGGAGGTGGAAAGTGCTACAGTGTTGCGAGGTTATCGCTAGTATTACAGGACAAGGTGCATTCAATGCGTGGCTTAGGTGTCCCTTCGCTTTATTGGGGACGGGGGTGAGGCCCGTCTCGTCCGTCGCTGCTCCCCCTCGCTTCGACACACGCCCTGCCCAGCGATGCATACGGTGCCATGTAGGCAGGCAGGCAGCTGAGGTGGCGCGGTGGTGGAGCCTTCACGATGGATTGCATGCTGCCATGCAGGCGCCTGCCCAGCTGGCTGGGCGGGCAGCTACGTGCGAACGGCAGTGAGGATTTGGCTGGTGTGGGCCTGGCAGTGGCCTTGCCGGTGCGCTTGTCAAGGGTCTTGTCGGGTGACCCGGCAAGTGTCTTGCCGTGGCGCGCTGGCTTCCCCAGCAAGGATCTTGCCGGGGTTCCTATGGGTTTCTTCGGTGAGGATGGTTGCCTTCCTATCCTCTTTTGATCTTGAGCATTCTATGTCTTTGCGAAGATCTGCATGCCACCACGGAGGTGCCTCCCGAGCCTTCTTCCAATGCATCTGTTTAGCGTTGGTGGGTTCAAGGGGGGCTCGCTCAGTTGGCGTGGGCGAGCTGCCCTAGCAAGGGCCTTGCCGAGGGAACTTGCTACACCTATCCGATCTTCGTGGCCTTGATCCTTGTTATTGCTTTGTTTGTCCTTGTGGCTTCGGCTTCTCTCCGGCTTCCCTTTCCTGCCGTGTCTGTGCGTGACCGTGGCGGGAGGCTCTAACTATCCGTGCACAAGTAAAGGGGTCAAAAGCAGAGCCCCTACTTTTGTACACCGACAGCATGTCATACATAGTCATCACTTAGTCACTCATACTACAACAAGGTTAGCTATAAGGTTGGCTATAAGTGTATTTTTTTACTTCTCTCTATCTCTTTCTTCGTAGTATTTATTGCATTTGCCTAGGAGTGACCTCTTCCAATGAAATAGTGCTTAGATGATGTGCTAAGGGCATTAAATGGCTTAGCAATCAAGTCCCCAATGCGTAGGTGCTTAGTTTTTTGTTGCTAAGTTTGCTTCATTTAATTAGCTATAGACTCAAAATTGTCTTTTCACCTAGGTACACGTGCTTAGCACCGTTTATTCCTTGGCTCACCAAACTAGTCTCTTTCTTCTTAATTAACTTTCCACATCAGACTTTATGCCTATGTGGCAAGCTGAGCACCTGTAGGAGCAAGTAAGTACAATAGTGGGCTATAAGCCCGCTTTACATGGCATTTTTGCATATGTGGAGGAAAGAGGCAAGGAAAAAGTGGAGAAGTGGGCTCTCATGCAAGAGCCAACCTCTACATGGTGGAGCATTGGGAGAGGCACCTGTATGGAGGTGGTCAAGAATCAGGAGACTCACGCCGGTCGTAGCGCCGCAGTTAAAAAGATAATGGCAAGTCAAATCACGGGGCCCCACCTGTCAAGCAGTAACTCGCTGTCAAATCACACAACTCTACATTTGCAGCAGCTTACTCCCTCACCTTCTCGTGTCTCTATCGAACCGACTAGGCGGAACTGCCCCACCTACCGCGCAGGAAAAGCCCCGCCCTCGACTTTTCAATAGTACATTACACTCCCTCTGAGGGAGTCCTGGACTAGGGGGTGTCCGGATAGCCGAACTATCATCATTGGCCGGACTCCGAGACTATGAAGATACAAGATTGAAGACTTCGTCCCATGTCCGGATGGGACTTTCCTTGGCGTGGAAGGCAAGCTTGGCAATACGGATATGTAGATCTCCTACCATTGTAACCGACTCTGTGTAACCCTAGTCCTCTCCGGTGTCTATATAAACCGGAGGGTTTTAGTCCGTAGGACGAACAACAATCATACCATAGGCTAGCTTCTAGGGTTTAGCCTCCTTGATCTCGTGGTAGATCTACTCTTGTACTACCCATATCATCAATATCAATCAAGCAGGAGTAGGGTTTTACCTCCATCGAGAGGGCCCGAACCTGGGTAAAAACATCGTGTCCCTTGTCTCCTGTTACCATCCGCCTAGACGCACAGTTCGGGACCCCCTACCCGAGATCCGCCGGTTTTGACACCGACATTGATGCTTTCATTGAGAGTTCCTCTGTGTCGTCACCTATAGGCCCGATGGCTCCTTCGATCATCAACAACAACGCGGTCCAGGGTGAGATTTTTCTCCCCGGATAGACCTTCGTATTCGACGGCTTCGCACTGCGGGCCAATTCACTTGGCCATCTGGAGCAGATCGAAAGCTACGCCCTGGCCATCAGGTCAGATTTGGAAGTTTGAACTATACGGCCGACATCCACGGAGACTTGATCTTCGATGGATTTGAGCCACAGACAGGCGTGCCGCACTGTCTCGATGGGCACGATTTAGCTCTGTTGCCGGACAGTGCCCTAGAGGCCACACAAGAATCCGCTCCGACCCTTGGTTCGGAGCAGACGGCGCCAATCGAGGATGGGTGGTTGGACACCACCTTGGGGGCTGCTACCTCTATGGCGATGGAGCCGAATACCGACCCTGTCCCTGATTTAGCTCGTGACTCCAAGGTACCGGACTCCTCTCCGGACTTCGAACCTCCCGCGCCCCTTCCAGTTGAACCCGATTGGGCACCGATCATGGAGTTCACTACTGCGGACATCTTTCAGCACTCTCCTTTTGGTGACATCCTGAATTCGCTAAAGCACCTCTCCTTATCAGGAGAGCCCTGGCCGGACTAGGGTCAAGACGGTTGGGATGCGGACAACGAAGAAATTCAAAGCCCACCCACCACCCACTTTATAGCCACTGTCGATGACTTAACCGATATGCTAGACTTCAACTCCGAAGACATCGACGGTATGGGCGACGATGTCGGAGATGACCAAGAACCAGAACCCACAGGGTACTGGAAGGCCACCTCAACTCACGATGTATACATGGTGGATACACCCAGAGGAAGCGATAACGAGGAACAACGGGACGCTGCGTAGGATAATTCCCCCGAAAAACAGCCAAAACGGCGACGCAAGTGCCGCCAAAAGTCCCGCCCCAACAACAGCACCCATGTAGACCCAGCCATAGAGCAGGGCGAGCCGGTGGACGATGAACATGCCCCCAGGCAACTATCCGAACAGGATGAATTAAATAAGCAATCCACCCGCGGCGAAAACAACAGTCCGGACGATCTAACACCGGACACATCATTGGAGCAGAAGAACCTCCACGAAAGGCTCGTCGCCACTGCACGAAGCCTGAAGAAGCAGAAGTGGAAGCTCAAAACAGTGGAAGACGTACTCAGAATGAGATGGAGCAAAGTACTCAAGACCGCAGACAAATACGGCGATGGCCACCAAGAAAAAAGCTACCCGAAGCGTAAACTACTGCCCAAATTTGACAAGGAGGCCATAGAGCCCCCACAATCAAAAAACAAAGAGGCTGCCAAGTCGGATGGACAACCACATGGCAAACAAAGAGCGGCAAGCGGCGCTGCACACAAGCCGGCACGTGATCCATATAAGGATCCTCGTAAAGAGGACGGCCCGGTCAGGTCCATATATGGGTCCAGAAAGCAAGTTTTAGAAAGCAAAACAACACGTCGAGTATTCGAAAATCCCGGCACACCCAAATACAGGGGCGCTGCACACCCCTTATGTTTCACCAATGAGGTGCTGGATCATGAATTTCCAGCGGGATTCAAACCCGTAAACATAGAGGCATACGACCGAATAACAGACCCTGGAGTCTGGATCGAGGATTACATCCTGGATATACATATGGCTAGAGGAGACGACCTCCGCGCCATAAAATACCTACCCCTGAAGCTCAAAGGGCCAGCCCGGCATTGGCTCAAAGGCCTCCCAGAAAATACCATTGGAAGTTGGGAAGAGCTCGAGGATGCGTTTCAGCCAAATTTTCAGGGGACTTATGTCCGCCCTCCGGATGTAGACGATTTAAGTCACGTAACTCAACAGCCCGGAGAGTCAGCTCGTAAATTCTGGAACAGGTTCCTCACCAAAAAGAACCAAATAGTCGACTATCCGGACGCTGAAGCCTTAGCAGCCTTCAAACATAACGTCTGAGACGAATGGATCGCCAGACACCTCGGCCAGGAAAAGCCAAGGACAATGGCAGCACTAACAAGCCTCATGACCCGTTTTTGTGTGGGAGAGGATAGCTGGCTGGCAAGATGCAGCACCAGCGACCCAAGTACATCCGAAGTCAGGGATGGAAACGGGAAACCACGACGCAAAAAGGACCAGCGCTGATGTCACATCCCTAGCTTCTGGTATTGCACTAGGATAGCTTTATGTGTGCATCATGTTTAAAATTTTCTTAAACTTGAAATGGGGATGTTCAAACCCTAGCACTAAATCAACTCAACTAGGGTGAATTAAAATCTTTTCAATAAACCCAAAAAGTTACTAAGAAAAGTTCATGATTTCTGGTTAAGGTGGAAACCTCTGCCAAAAATGATGAATATATTCTTAGGTCATTTTTGGATTTTTGAATTAAATCATATTGTATTTGACTTTGGGCATTTAAACACTATAAATAATTTAAATGTTCAAATAAATGTTGGAAATTGTTAAGGGTCACTGAAATAATTCAGAAAGCACCCATAATTGTTTCCAGGATTTTATTAAATGATTTGGTATTTTAAATCAAATCAAAAACAAAATAACAGAAATAGAAAAGAAATAAAAGAGAGAGAGAGAAGGAAGTTACCTGGCGCCCACTTACCTGGCCCAGCACGGCCCAGCCCATCTCCACTCCCCCCCTGTCGTCTTCCTCTGCCAGTAGGCAGAGGCGAGGCGTGGCGCGCGCCCGAGAGGCCTCGGCCACCTCCTGCTTCCCCTGGCCACCTCCTGCTTCCTCCTCGACTCCTCGGTGACGCCACGCGCCTCCCCGACCCCCTCTTGCTCTCCCTCGCCCTCATCCTCTCCCCCTGGACCCCATCCCCTCCTCTGCTCCCCTCTCGTGCACACCACCGAGCGGAGCTCGCCGTCATCGTCGCCGTACCCATGGCCACCGGCCACCCCTAGCCTCGCTGATGCGCTCAAAGGCTCCGCCTCGACCCCCTCTCCCTCTCCACCAACCCATGCCCCGCCGGACGCCCTGCAACGCCGCCACCATCACCGTTCCCGTCGCCGGCCACCGAAGCTCACCGCCGTCGATTCGCGACGTCTGGCGCGTCCCCGAGCCCACTGAGCCACCCTGCTGCCTCCCTGTGAGCTTACTGCCGTTTCCCCTCACCTCTCTCTCGCGCGCGCGCCCTGTAGCCGCCGCCCCACGAGCACCCGAAGCCGCCGTCCGCCATGGCCGGCGAGCTCCGTGCCCCGAGCACCTCTGCCTCGCATAGCAGCTCCGACATGCTCCTGCCGCCCTTTAGGTGCTGCCTAGCACCTCCGTTCACCCACCTATGAGCTGCACCACCGCGCCCTCTCTTAGCCGAGCTCCGGCCGCCGCGGAAGCGGACGCCGCCGTCCATCTGAGTCATCTCTGGCGATCCCACTAGCACCAGACGACGCGGACGAGGCTCGGGGTTCCAACGGTGCCATCCGCGCCTCGAACCGTGGCCTGTGCTGCGATTCCGCGCATCGCCACCGTCTCGGACCTTGCCGGCGGCTAGACGCCGGTGGATTAGCCCCGGTTGACCAGGGATTTGACCCCCCTGGGTCACTGACGTGTGGGCCCGGCCCTGCTAACTTTTGGGTTAAATTAATAACTAATTTTAGTTAAGCCACTGACCCACTGACAGGTGGGCCCTACCGTTTAATTAACCCGGCTAACAATTTAGTTAAGTTAACTAAACTGTGTTAAATCACTGTGCAGCTGACATGTGGGTCCCACAGGTCAGATTTGACCTGGACAACGCCGTTGACTTGCTGACGTCACTGTGAAGTCATGCTGACGCAGTAATAGGTTTTATGGATTTAATATTATTCAGGAAATTCTAGAAAATGCCCTAAACTTCTAAAAATCATAGAAATTCAACCGTAACTCCAAATTAAATAATTTATATATGAAAAATTATCAGAAAAATTCAAGGAATCCATCTTTACCATTTTCATGCATGTTAGAACAACTTATAGCTGCTGTTTAGCACAAATCAATTAAATGTCATTTCAATAATCACATATGGAGTTTGAATTTGAATCTTGTATTCAAACCAAGTTCATTTAATCTGTTGCTAGTTGCATTAGCTCAAACCACATTCATATTGCCATGTCATGAGCATGCATCATATTGTGCATTGCACTGATTGTATTTCTTCTTTGTTCCCGGTATCGGTTCCCTCCCGATAGACGATGTTCCGACGTTGTGATCGTTGACACTGATGAAGACTCAATGTTATCTTCAGAAGTGCCAGACAAGCAAAACACCCTTGGTCATTCCGATATAATCCCACTCTCTCGCTCCTGCTCTCTTTTACAGCATTAGGACAACAACGATTCATCTGTTACTTGCTGCGGTAGCTGAACCCCTTTATCCTCTGCATGACCTGTCATTCCACAGTAAATAGATGAAACCCACTAGCATGAGTAGGAGTTGTTTGAGCCTGTTGTGCCTACTCATTCATGCTTGTTTGTCATGCCTGCTACTGCTTATAGTTGTGTCAGGTCCGATTCATCGGGAATGAATCAGAGGTGTGTAAACATGTCCTACTGTGTGTGAGCTAAGTGGTGAACACGATTTGGTAAAGGTAGCGGTGAGAGGCCATGTAGGAGTACATGGTGGGTTGTCTCATTGAAGCCGTCCTTAGGAACTGAGTTCTGTGTTTGTGATCCATGATTGAGCTACTACCATACATTGGGCCCTGAAATATGACCCCGCTCGACTTCTTATTCACCCCTGTCCTCTGTCCAGGAGTTGCAAGTAGTTTCTGGTGTTTGTAGCTTACTGGAGGCCGTGGACAGCGCTGACCGTAGGGGTGGGCTGTGATGCGGTAGGTACGTGGCACGGTGTACCGGATGCCCGTTTGGTGTCTCGGGAACCCTGTTCACATCGTTTGGGGCTGTGAGCGAAACTCCGGCCGGATCTCCTCATGGATGGAATCCGAATAGGCAATAAACCTGGACTAGAGACTTAGGTGTTTAGGTAGGTCATGGTCTACACCCACATCGGCTTTCGCTTGAAGTCTACCGAGCACATGTCGTGTGCAGATGCTAAGTGGTGGAAACATGTATGAAGAAGTACACCCCTGCAGGGTTAACATCATCTATTCGAATAGCTGTGTCTGCGGTAAAGGACTTCTGGGTTGCTTATATCAGTTCATAGACAAGTGAAAGTGGATACCCTAAAATACGCGAGATAAGCGTGAGTGCTATGGATGGCGTTCTCGTAGGGAGACGGGAGCGGATCCATAGTGGTGTATTGGTTGGTGAATATGTGGACTCGTGTGCGCCACCTCAAAAGAGTTACTTGCAGTCGTAGTTCAGGTTAGCCACCGAGTCAAAGCTGGCTTGCTGCAGTTAAACCCCACCATCCCCTTGTTGATAATGATGCATATGTAGTTAGTTCTGATGTAAGTCTTGCTGGGTACATTTGTACTCACGTTTGCCTATTTTATGTTTTTGCAGAGAGACTTCGGTCTCACTAGTAGTTCCACGTGGACTTCGACGTTTAGCTTGTTACCTCAGCTACGGTCTTGTGCCTCGGCAGGATTTGGTAGATAGTCAGGCTTCTCAGCCTTTTTCATTTATAGATGTCTGTACTCAGACATGATAGCTTCCGCTTGTGCTTTGATATGTATGCTCTGAATGTTGGGTCATGAGACCCCTGTTTGTAATATCTCGCTCCTCGGAGCCTATTGAATAAATACTTGAGTCGTAGAGTCATGTTGTGATGCCATGTTGTGTTTGCACATATCGAGCATATTGTGTGTATGTTATTGAAATGCTTGGTATGTGTGGGATCTAACTATCTAGTTGTTTATCTTTAGTAGCCTCTCTTACCGGGAAATGTCTCCTAGTGCTTCCACCGAGCCATGGTAGCTTGCTACTGCTCCGGAACACTTAGGTTGGCCGGCATGTGTCCTTCTTCGTTCCTGTGTCTGTCCCTTCGGGGAAATGTCACGCGATGAATACCGGAGTCCTGTTAGCCTGCTACAGCCCGGTTCACCAGAGTCCTGCTAGCCCAGTGCTACAGCCTGGATTCACTCGTTGATGACCGACACGTTCGTTGCTGGGTCATGAATGCCTGTCCCTGTAAGTCTGTGCCACTTTGGATTTACGACTAGCCATGTCAGCCCGGGCTCCTTATCATATGGGTGCTAGCGACACTCTCATATACGTGTGCCAAAAGGCGCAAACGGCCCCGGGCAAAGGTAAGACGACACCCGTGGGATACCGTGCGTGAGGCCGCAAAGTGATATGAGGTGTTACATGCTAGACCTATGTGGCATCGAGTCGGGGTCCTGACAGTGTTGGTATCAGAGCTTGACTGCCTGTAGGATTACCAAGCCCAACTGGTCGAAGTTGAGTCTAGAAATTCTTTAGTTATATAAGGGAATTGATTGTGGGATGGAACGTAAGGCTCTTTTTACTCCTTATACCTCATGCCCTTCTGATCTGAGCCATCTTATCTTTTCTACGGGGTTAAGGAACTAGGCTTTCTCTTCTCTCTATCAGGATCACGTGTTACTTATCCGTAGGCTTATAAGATTGTTGGACTTAAGCCTCTGTTCAGTTCCTACTACTTCTGTATGTTAGCTGTTGATCTCCAAACCTTGATATTGTGCTTCTGAGTGGTTATGCCACCATTTTTGTGAATGTCTCAAATCTTTTTTGAGCATTTTCAGTCGTTATGCTGCCAAAGTAATCCCAGATTTCTAAATAGTCTGATGCACATGCAAATCCTTTCTTTCCGTTCCGATGTCCCTTATGGTCAGAATAAGCACACTAACTGGTGCGTTGAGGTAATTTATTGCCTTGACATATATGTTGGAGCTGGTATTATGACCCTAGGTGTCTTAGGGGATCATCTAGTAATTTAGCCATGATTTGTGTCCCAGTGTGATGATTCTGGCCTTTATCCTCGAAAGCATCCCGTGATGCCACTTAGTAGTAGGTATTCTACTCCTGGGTTTTGAACCCGAGATTCACCCTACTTGCTTCATGTTGATAGTTTTGCTCGTTCCTTTAGGTTATTAGTAACCCTTGCATTAGTCCTCGATGTTCGTGGTATTTCCTTCTTCCAAACACTATGAACCGTTTATGGTAGATGTTCCTCGCTGATCGAAAGATCACAATCAGAGTGCTCTCGATGGGTTCTCGATTTTATATTGTGGCTCTGCCAGTTCTACCTTTTTCCGCATGGGTTATCCGGAAGAAATGTTGAACTTTGTTCCACATGCTAAACCATGCATCCACAACTCGAAAAATCATATGTTCCTTTGAGTTGTCCCTCTTTAGTTGTCTTCTGACCCTCGTCTATCAGTTGATAGTCAAGATTATGTGTGCATTCGTTCATCGATGCCTATTACTCTTGTGGTCTATCAAGCCATTCTATTCCGGAATGACTAGGAGAAACAAACTCCAGAACCTGACCCATATCCAGGGTTGGGTCAAAGAAGTTGTGCTTCGCAGATCAAATTGCTAATTTAGCTTTTGTTCTGCTCTACCTTGGAGTATTACCATCTTTTTATCGGGAATGTTATAAGAATTTCACACCACCCTATGAACTCTTGGTACAGTGATACTTCTTGCCATCATTGTTCATTCCTCGGTTCCTGTGTTATTGTAACCGGAAAGTCGACAAGTGAATCGTGATGTGTGAAATCAATACTCCTAGCAACCTTGTTGCTTGGTAGTTAAAGGACAATAATTTCATTCTTAGCGTGTTGATTGTTGAATCATCACCCTAAGGTTGATCGTGCTACCTAGTCCATATTTCTGGTGCACACTTCGATCAATGAGTTAGGATTGTGCCAATCCCTCGCTTATTCGATCATCTCGTTTTCCCTGGAAAACAGGATTGTTCTCAAGCTTAGTAACATACCGGTGGTTCGTGATTTTCCGAATATCTTCTCGAAAGTATCACCAGGTTGTCACCTGACTGTTATGTCGAGCTCGTGATCAAGTTGGTTTATCCTGTAAACCACCCCTCTCTCCAAGAATTCGTGTTGGATACCCCTGAGCTAGTTGGATAAGCTAAACAACAACTTGGAGAGTTGGAAGATAAAAGCTTGCCTGACTTAGTTCGTTCCAAAGGGATATTCTTGTGTAGTGTGTGTTGGAGAAAGATGATATCTTCATAGATTGGTCCCTGTGATCAGTTGCTGGACCTATTGTCTTATCAATCTTTGATTTGAGTATGAGCTATCGTCAAATCAAATCAGAACCAACGATATTCGTAATGTTGTCTTACTCGTGGTTTTCCTCGAGCATACACCATTATATTCTTTGGTCTAACCAATGCTATCACCATGTTCACTTAACTATGGAAATCCTTTTATATGGAAACCTGGATGAATTGTTGTTGAGTCCATTGACAACATCCTTATCTCCTCCATGATTTTGTTGAACATTAAGCGAGTGTTGGAAACTTGTATAAGCATTTTCTTCATGCTCCGTTCATGAAGTATATGTTGGATGAAAGAAGTGACTTCCTTTGATTCATGTGCATTTGATGTAAGTTGCCACCATGAATTCGAGAAAGTTTGTTTTTGCTCCTCTGGAATCATCCCATGTTGGTCATGCATATGTGTGAGGTATTCTATGGTTTGGTAGGTTGGGCGCCTCCATTCTATATGTGTTCCTAGCACACCAAGCCACTGATTGACTTGTTCCAGGTAAAGAAGTCTAATTTAAGTGCACAAGACTTCGATATCCTCGATGATGGTTTCCCCCCTGAACTCGATAGTGTTTTATTATAAGACTACCATGTGGTCATGCTTGTCTGGGACAACATGTTCACATGTGTGTAGCAGAACCAGCTCATGTTTTGGAGCTTGCTATCGTAGTTCATTTCCCGAGAATCTCGCAACGTCATCTCGTCGATTTGTGTTGCAAACTTTCATTTTTCTTCCTAGACTCGATGAGTCTAGAATGTCCTGACACCAACCAGATCTGAATCTCAGGCAGATATGATGGTTGGAACATTTCCCAAGAACTATAATATTGGTCCCTCGATAGCCGGTAAAGTGGATGTCATGGCCAACACACCCAGCCGGAAGACCTATTATTGTAGTATCTTGATTGAAGAAGTTGGCCACCTCCCCATAAGGATTTCGTAGGATTTACCCCGTAACTGTTCCTTATGGATTGTATTGCTCCCGAAGTCCGACCTTTCACTTGATGTTCTAGTTATCAAACCATATCTATGAATGGGTTATGCTAGCACATCAAGGAGAACATTAGAAGCGGAGTGCTAAATGTCTCTCGGTCGATCATCCAGATTTTATTTCCTTGGCCTCGCTAAGGTGAAATCTGAGAAAGTGTTATCTTCCTTTGCATCTGCATCATCCATCGTCATTTATCATGGTAGCAAGTTGTGTTGCCAGGATCCTTGACACGGATGTTGGTAAAACCTTGATGAATATGGAAATGCTCAAGTTCTTGAGAGCACGTACAAGCGCTACGTGTTATCATTGGCACTAACTGGGATTCCTCTCAGTTTCCTCGGCAATGCTATGACCTTTTCAAACAGTGAATTCACTCTCTATTGTTGGGTTCTTCCCCAGTTACCAGAATCATTCCCAGCATTTGCATTTTGTTCCCAGCTTGCATCGCCAATGTGCCACTCTACCATGGGTCTCTTCCATTTCCGGTGATAAGCAAATTCATCCATTACGTTGTCTTCAACAAGGTAATCCACATCATCCAAGTTCGGGTATGCCATTCTACCGAACCCCTCTAAATGATCGATTATGATTTGCCTTAAGCTGGTATAAAGAGTTTCAAGGATCTTTGAATCAAAGGTAATTCTTTTTGCCACTTAAGGGGATATTTCTACGAGTCACCTTCCCTAAGGTGCATCATTATGGTATCATGGCAACTCAACTCCTCGCTACGTTGACAATCGATTACCACCTTCTTAAGCGTGAAATTGTTGTCTACCTAGTGAACCTTCATCATCTGCTTCACTCCATTCCCATGGATGTATGTTTAGTGTCTCAGCTCGAGAGAGGTTGCTATGTCTCATTCCGTGAGTAATCCTGAGTTGTTCGATCTTCGAGAAGATCGATCCTTCTAGAGTTTTCCTTTCCTCTTCTTGTCTTGATAGTTGAAGTTCTCGGAGGAAGACATCGAGTCAAAGATGGTGATCGATTCAACGTTCTGATGAAGTGCAACCTAGATCGTGAAGATTGCGTTAGCTGCGTTCCCCCTTCATCTTACCCTACGCTTGAATCTCGGGTCGAGATTCTTGTTTAGTGGGGATGAGTTGTCACATCCCTAGCTTCTGGTATTGCACTAGGATAGCTTTATGTGTGCATCATGTTTAAAATTTTCTTAAACTTGAAATGGGGATGTTCAAACCCTAGCACTAAATCAACTCAACTAGGGTGAATTAAAATCTTTTCAATAAACCCAAAAAGTTCCTAAGAAAAGTTCATGATTTTTGGTTAAGGTGGAAACCTCTGCCAAAAATGATGAATATATTCTTAGGTCATTTTTGGATTTTTGAATTAAATCATATTGTATTTGACTTTGGGCATTTAAACACTATAAATAATTTAAATGTTCAAATAAATGTTGGAAATTGTTAAGGGTCACTGAAATAATTCAGAAAGCACCCATAATTGTTTCCAGGATTTTATTAAATGATTTGGTATTTTAAATCAAATCAAAAACAAAATAACAGAAATAGAAAAGAAATAAAAGAGAGAGAGAGAAGGAAGTTACCTGGCGCCCACTTACCTGGCCCAGCACGGCCCAGCCCATCTCCACTCCCCCCCTGTCGTCTTCCTCTGCCAGTAGGCAGAGGCGAGGCGTGGCGCGCGCCCGAGAGGCCTCGGCCACCTCCTGCTTCCCCTCGCCACCTCCTGCTTCCTCCTCGACTCCCCGGTGACGCCACGCGCCTCCCCGACCCCCTCTCGCTCTCCCTCGCCCTCATCCTCTCCCCCTGGACCCCATCCCCTCCTCTGCTCCCCTCTCGCGCACACCACCGAGCGGAGCTCGCCGTCATCGTCGCCGTACCCATGGCCACCGGCCACCCCTAGCCTCGCCGATGCGCTCAAAGGCTCCACCTCGACCCCCTCTCCCTCTCCACCAACCCATGCCCCGCCGGACGCCCTGCAACGCCGCCACCATCGCCGTTCCGGTCACCGGCCACCGAAGCTCACCGCCGTCGATTCGCGATGTCTGGCGCGTCCCCGAGCCCACTGAGCCACCCTGCTGCCTCCCTGTGAGCTTACCGCCGTTTCCCCTCACCTCTCTCTCTCGCGCGCGCCCTGTAGCCGCCGCCCCACGAGCACCCGAAGCCGCCGTCCACCATGGTCGGCGAGCTCCGTGCCCCGAGCACCTCTGCCTCGCATAGCAGCTCCGACATGCTCCTGCCGCCCTTTAGATGCTGCCTAGCACCTCCGTTCACCCACCTATGAGCTGCAGCACCGCGCCCGCTCTTAGTCGAGCTCCGACCGCCGCGGAAGCGGACGCCGCCGTCGATCTGAGTCATCTCCGGCGATCCCACTAGCACCAGACGACGCGGACGAGGCTCGGGGTTCCAACGGTGCCATCCGTGCCTCGAACCGTGGCCTGTGCTGCGATTCCGCGCATCGCCGCCGTCTCGGACCTTGCCGGCGGCTAGACGCCGGTGGATTATCCCCGGTTGACCAGGGATTTGACCCCCCTGGGTCACTGACGTGTGGGCCCGGCCCTGCTAACTTTTGGGTTAAATTAATAACTAATTTTAGTTAAGCCACTGACCCAGTGACAGGTGGGCCCTACCATTTAATTAACCCGGCTAACAATTTAGTTAAGTTAACTAAACTCTGTTAAATCACTGTGCAGCTGACATGTGGGTCCCACAGGTCAGATTTGACCTGGACAACGCCGTTGACTTGCTGACGTCACTGTGAAGTCATGCTGACGCAGTAATAGGTTTTCTGGATTTAATATTATTCAGGAAATTCCAGAAAATGCCCTAAACTTCTAAAAATCATAGAAATTCAACCGTAACTCCAAATTAAATAATTTATATATGAAAAATTATCAGAAAAATTCAAGGAATCCATCTGTACCATTTTCATGCATGTTAGAACAACTTATAGCTGCTGTTTAGCACAAATCAATTAAATGGCATTTGAATAATCACATATGGAGTTTGAATTTGAATCTTGTATTCAAACCAACTTCATTTAATCTGTTGCTAGTTGCATTAGCTCAAAACACATTCATATTGCCATGTCATGAGCATGCATCATATTGTGCATTGTATTGATTGTATTTCTTCTTTGTTGCCGGTATCGGTTCCCTCCCGGTAGACGATGTTCCGACGTTGTGATCGTTGACACTGATGAAGACTCAATGTTATCTTCAGAAGTGTCAGGCAAGCAAAACACCCTTGGTCATTCCGATATAATCCCACTCTCTCGCTCCTGCTCTCTTTTACTGCATTAGGACAACAACGATTTATCTGTTACTTGCTGCGGTAGCTGAACCCCTTTATCCTCTGCATGACCTGTCATTCCACAGTAAATAGATGAAACCCACTAGCATGAGTAGGAGTTGTTTGAGCCTGTTGTGCCTACTATTTCATGCTTGTTTGTCATGCCTGCTACTGCTTAGAGTTGTGTCAGGTCCGATTCATCGGGAATGAATCAGAGGTGTGTAAACATGTCCTACTGTGTGTGAGCTAAGTGGTGAACACGATTTGGTAAAGGTAGCGGTGAGAGGCCATGTAGGAGTACATGGTGGGTTGTCTCATTGAAGCCGTCCTTAGGAACTGAGTTCTGTGTTTGTGATCCATGATTCAGCTACTACCATACATTGGGCCCTGAAATATGACCCTGCTTGACTTCTTATTCACCCTTGTCCTCTGTCCAGGAGTTGCAAGTAGTTTCTGGTGTTTGTAGCTTACTGGAGGCCGTGGACAGCGCTGACCGTAGGGGTGGGCTGTGATACGGTAGGTACGTGGCACGGTGTACCGGATGCCCGTTTGGTGTCTCGGGAACCCTGTTCACATCGTTTGGGGCTGTGAGCGAAACTTCGGCCGGATCTCCTCATGGATGGAACCCGAATAGGCAATAAACCTGGACTAGAGACTTAGGTGTTTAGGTAGGTCATGGTCTACACCCACGTCGGCTTTCGCTTGAAGTCTGCCGAGCACATGTCGTGTGCAGACGCTAAGTGGTGGAAACATGTATGAAGAAGTACACCCGTGCAGGGTTAATATCATCTATTCGAATAGCCGTGTCCGCGGTAAAGGACTTCTAGGTTGCTTATATCAGTTCATAGACAAGTGAAAGTGGATACCCTAAAATACGCATGATAAGCGTGAGTGCTATGGATGGCGTTCTCGTAGGGAGACGGGAGCGGATCCATAGTGGTGTATTGGTTGGTGAATATGTGGACTCGTGTGCGCCACCTCAAAAGAGTTACTTGCAGTCGTAGTTCAGGTTAGCCACCGAGTCAAAGCTGGCTTGCTGGAGTTAAACCCCACCATCCCCTTGTTGATAATGATGCATATGTAGTTAGTTCTGATGTAAGTCTTGCTGGGTACATTTGTACTCACGTTTGCCTATTTTATGTTTTTGCAGAGAGACTTCGGTCTCACTAGTAGTTCCACGTGGACCTCGACGTTTAGCTTGTTACCTCAGCTACGGTCTTGTGCCTCGGCAGGATTTGGTAGATAGTCAGGCTTCTTAGCCTTTTTCATTTATAGATGTCTGTACTCAGACATGATAGCTTCCGCTTGTGCTTTGATATGTATGCTCTGAATGTTGGGTCATGAGACCCCTGTTTGTAATATCTCGCTCCTCGGAGCCTATTGAATAAATACTTGAGTCGTAGAGTCATGTTGTGATGCCATGTTGTGTTTGCACATATCGAGCATATTGTGTGTATGTTATTGAAATGCTTGGTATGTGTGGGATCTGACTATCTAGTTGTTTATCTTTAGTAGCCTCTCTTACCGGGAAATGTCTCCTAGTGCTTCCACCGAGCCATGGTAGCTTGCTACTGCTCCGGAACACTTAGGCTAGCCGGCATGTGTCCTTCTTCGTTCCTGTGTCTGTCCCTTCGGGGAAATGTCACGCGATGAATACCGGAGTCCTGTTAGCCCGCTACAGCCCGGTTCACTGGAGTCCTGCTAGCCCAGTGCTACAGCCTGGATTCACTCGTTGATGACCGACACGTTCGTTGCTGGGTCATGAATGCCTGTCCCTGTAAGTCTGTGCCACTTTGGATTTACGACTAGCCATGTCAGCCCGGGCTCCTTATCATATGGGTGCTAGCGACACTCTCATATACGTGTGCCAAAAGGCGCAAACGGCCCCAGGCAAAGGTAAGAAGACACCCGTGGGATACCGTGCGTGAGGCCGCAAAGTGATATGAGGTGTTACATGCTAGACCTATGTGGCATCGAGTCGGGGTCCTGACAGCTGAACTAAGGGAAACAACCCAAGGAGCACGACAGTCAATGCCGGGTTCAAAAGCTCTCGACAGAACAACAAAACACTGCCTCTCAAGGACAACAACGATGAGCTATCCAACCTAAACAAAATCTTGGACAAGATATGCCAAATCCACAGCACCTCCGGGAAGCCTGCAAACCATACCCACAGAGATTGTTGGGTCTTCAAACAGTCCGGCCGATTTAATGCCGAACACAAGGGTCTCGAAACACCAAGTGAGGACGATGACGAAACCCACAAGCAGAGCACCGGCAAACAAAGGAACTTCCCACATGAGGTCAAAACAGTAAATTCACTTCATGTGACAACAGGCAAAAATAGAGCGGTGCCCACAAAAATGTGCGCTGCACGGTTCACCCCAGCGGAATCCAGACCTTGGATGTCAAAACCAATCACCTTCGACCATCAGGACTACTCCGGAAGTATCCGGAACGAAGGATGGACTGTCCTGATATTAGATCCTATAATCGACGGACTGCAATTTACACAAGTCCTAATGGACGGCGGCAGTGATCTAAACCTGCTATATCAGGACACAATCCGCGGAATGGGGATAGACCCAACCAAAATACGCCATAGCAACGCTTCCTTTAAAGGAGCAATGCCAGGCCTATATGCCCATTGTACGGTCTCTCTACCACTAGAAGTTGTGTTCGGCTCAGCCGACAACTACCGTCGTGAAAAGCTAGTCTTCCACATCGCCCCATTTGAAAGTAGCCATCAAGCACTATTGGGACGCGAAGCCTTCGCCCGCTTTAACGCAATACCGCATTATGCATCTCTCACACTTAAAATGCTCGGTCCATGCGGCATAATCTCATTAAAGGGAAGCCTCGAGTGTCCCTCAAATAAGGAAGAAAGTGAGACTGCCTTGACAGCCACACATTAATCCGGCTTTTGCCGATCAAAGCCCCCAAACAGGTCATCCCGACCCCGGACACGGTTAGGCGAGTCCGTCGCAAATAAACAAGGGGCTCACCAGCCGCGTACCCCCTTACAAGGGGTTGCACGCATGTACCATAAGAGACAATAAAGCTCAATCTTATTTCTTTTTTGAATTATACTCTGTTCATACATTGTTCGCATGATACTTTTTCACACTAAGTTCTTCTCTTTTACAGATGAACAACGTGCTACACCCGTCCAGGATACGTGTCAGGACCCCGACTCAATGCCACATCGATCTAGCATGTAACACCTCATATCACTTTGCGGCCTCACGCACGGTATTCCCACGGGTGTCGCCTTACCTTTGCCCGGGACCGTTTGCGCCTTTTGGCACACGTATATGACAGTGTCGCTAGCATCCATATGATAAGGAGCCCGGGCTGACATGGCTAGTCGTAAACCCAAAGTGGCACAGACTTACAGGGACAGGCATCCATGACCCAGCATCGAACGTGTCGGTCATCAGCGAGTGAATCCAGGCTGTAGCACTGGGCTAGCAGGACTCCGGTGAACCGGGCTGAAGCGGGCTAACAGGACTCCGATATTCATCGCGTGACATTTCCCCGAAGGGACAGACACAGGAACGAAGAAGGACACATGCCGGCCAGCCTAAGTGTTCCGGAGCAGTAGCAAGCTACCATGGCTCGGTGGAAACACTAGGAGACATTTCCCGGTAAGAGAGGCTACTAAGGATAAACAACTAGATGGTCAGATCCCACACATACCAAGCATTTCAATAACATACACACAATATGCTCGATATGTGCAACTACAACATGGCATCACAACATGACTCTACGACTCAAGTAATTATTCAATAGGCTCCGAGGAGCGAGATATTACAAACAGGGGTCTCACGACCCAACATTCAGAGCATACAAGTCAAAGCACAAGCGGAATCTATCATGTCTGAGTACAGACATCTATAAATGAAAAAGGCTGAGAAGCCTGACTATCTATCAGATCCTGCCGAGGGAACAAGATCGTAGCTGAGGTAACAAGCTAAACGTCGAAGTCCACGCGGAACTACTAGCGAGACCGAAGTCTCTCTGCAAAAACATAAAATAGGCAAACGTGAGTACAAATGTACCCAGCAAGACTTACATCAGAACTAACTACATATGCATCATTATCAACAAAGGGGTGGTGGGGTTTAACTGCAGCAAGCCAGCTTTGACTCGGTGGCTATCCTAAACTACGACTGCGAGTAACTCTTTTGAGGTGGCGCACACGAGTCCACATATTCACCATATCAATACACCACTATGGATCCGCTCCCGTCTCCCTACGAGAACGCCATCCATAGCACTCACGCTTATCTTGCGTATTTTAGAGTATCCACTTCCACTTGTCTATGAACTGATATAAGCAACCCAGAAGTCCTTTTCCGCGGACACGGCTATTCGAATAGATGATGTTAACCCTGCAGGGGTGTACTTCTTCACACACGCTCTCACCACTTACCGCCGTTTACACGACATGTACTCGGCAACCTTCAAGCGGAAGCCCAACGTGGGTGTCGGCCACGGCCTGCCTAAACACTCGAGTCTCTAGTCCAGGTTTATCGCCTATTCGGGTTCCATCCATGAGGAGATCCGGCCGGAGTTTCGCTCACAGCCCCAAACGATGTGAACAGGGTTCCGTGACACCAAACGGGCGCCCGGTTTACCCGGCCACGTGCCTACCGCATCACAGCCCACCCCTACGGTCAGCGCTGCGCACGGCCTCCAGCATACTACAAACACCAGAAACTACTTGCAACTCCTGGACAGAGGACAAGGGTGATTAAGAAGCCGAGAGGGTCCATTGGTTTCGGGCCCAATGCGTGGTAGTAGCTGAATCATGGATCACAAACACAGAACTCAGTTCCTGAGGACGGCTGCAATGAGACAACCCACCATGTACTCCTACATGGCCTCTCACCGCTACCTTTACCAAATCGTGTTCACACACTTAGCTCACACACAGTAGGACATGTTCACACACCTCTGATTCATCCCCGATGAATCAGACCTGACTCAACTCTAAGCAGTAGCAGGCATGACAAACAAGCATGAATGAGTAGGCACAACAGGGCTCAAACAACTCCTACTCATGCTAGTGGGTTTCATCTATTTACTGTGGCAATGACAGGTCATGCAAAGGATAAAGGGGTTCAGCTACCGCAGCAAGTAACAGATAAATCGGTGTTGTCGTAATGCATTAAAAGAGAGCAGGAGCGAGAGGGTAGGATTGTATCGGAATGAACAAGGGGGTTTTGCTTGCCTGGCACTTCTGAAGATAACATTGAGTCTTCATCAGTGTCAACGATCACATCATCGGTATCGCGTCTATCGAGAGGGGACAATTACCGGCAACACAGAAAGGAACACAATCAATGCAATGCACAATATGATGCATGATCATGACATGGCAAAATGAATGTGTTTTGAGCTAATGCAACTAGCAACAGATTAAATGAAGTTGGTTTGAATACAAGATTCAAATTCAAACTCCATATGTGATTATTCAAATGCCATTCACTTCATTTGTCCTAAACAGTAGTGATAAGTTGTTCTAACATGCATGAAAATGGTACAGATGGATTCCTTGAATTTTTCTGATCATTTTTCATATATAATTTATTTAATTTGGAGTTACGGTTGAATTTCTATGAATTTTAGAAGTTTTAGGCATTTTCTGGAATTTCTTGAATATTTAGAATTAAAATAATTCCAGAAAATGAATTATGGCGTCAGCATGACCTCATGCTGACCTCAGCAGGTCAACGGGCGGTCCAGGTCAAACCTGACGTGTGGGGTCCACACGTCAGTGACACAGGGGCTAATCCCGCGTTGACCCGGGCTTTGACCCGCTACGGGGCCCACTGTCAGTGCCACGGGGTTGGTTTAACAGGGTCATTAGTGCTAATTAGGCGTGCCATGTCGGCAGTCGCCGGAGTTCGGCCGGCGACGACCAAAACTGCGGCGGGAGCTCGCCGGAGTGGCGCTGCGAGCGGTTTTGGGCCAAGCCAAGGGCACCAGAAGGTTGCCCTTGCTTGCGCGCATCCAAAGGAGGCATGCGGGAGGCACGGGGTGGCCGGAGCTCGCCGGAGTGGAGGCCGCGGCGGCTGCCGGAGGTCGGGTTTGGCCGGAGCGAGGTTACGGAGCGCTAGGGGGCTGGCTGAGGGGCTATGCGGACTCCTGGGACAGCTAGGAGCACGCTAGGCCCGTCGGACTGGCCGCAACAGCACGTCAGTGCCATGACCGACGTCCATGGCGGACGGCGGCGCTCGGTACGGTGGCTAGCATGGCTACTGCACGGGAAACCAACGGGGAGAGAGGGGAAACGTAGCAGGGACTCACGGGGATGACGAGGAACGCTCGGCGAGGTCGGAGACGGTCCGGAGTCGGCGAATTTGACGAAGATGGCCGGCGGGTCTGAGGTAGAAGACGACGGCGATGGCGGTGATGCAAGGCTTTCGGAGGGCTGTGGATCGGTGGGGAGGCAGAGGGAGGACCGGCGGAGCTTCCTGGGGCGTCGGCGAGGCTAGGGGTGGCCGGTGGCCATGGGTACGGCGACGATGACCACGAGTTCCACTCGGTGGTGTGCGCGGGAGGGAGGCAGAGGAGGGAACGGGGTCCAGGGGAAGAGAGAGGCGGTCGAGGGGGTCGAGGCGTCTCCGTGGCGTCGCGAGGGAGTCGGGGAGGCTGCCACGGCGAAGCAGGAGGTGGCCGGAGCTCTTCGGGCGCGCGCCACGCCTCGCCTCTGCCTACTGGCAGAGGAAGAAGAGGACAAGGGGGGGAGGTGGGCTGGGCCGGCTGGGGGGGGCTGCACAGGGGGGGGGGGGGCTGGGCCAGCACAGGTGAGCGCCAGGTAGTTCCTTCTCTCTTTTTATTTTTCTTCTGTTTTGTTTTTTTATTTAATCTTTTGCCACTGTTTTTGAATTTTAAACAAATTCAAACAATGCCAAAAACTCCTCTGAATAATTTTATTTGGCTAGATGGACTTTTCCAAAAGCTCATAAAATATTTCAGGGGTATTTAAAATTATATTCTAGTTATATGAATATAATTCAAATTCAAATAGCTAATGAATTAAATTCAAAGTCCCAAAAATAAATCCTTAAAAATGTTCAATATTTTGGTTGGGACCAGAACCCTTACCAAAAATTATCAAACATTTAAGAAGAGCATTTTGGAGCAATGAATGAGATTTCTAGGGTTTTTGCCCCTCTTTTATTTAAGTTTTTGAGGCTTCCAAAATTCCTCAATTCAAGTTTCGAAAATATAGACATGATGCACACATGAAGCTAGCCTAGAGCATAACAGGACCAGGGATGTGACAACTCACCCCCACTAAACAAAAATCTCGTCCCGAGATTCAAGCGTAGGGTAAGGTGAAGGGAAAATGCAACTAGTATAATCTTCACGATCCAGGTTGCACTTCGTAAGAGCGTTGATTCGATCACCATCATTGTCTTGAAGTCCTGCTCTGAGAAATCCTGTCAACAGGACATGGAGGAAAGAAGGAGACTCTAGAAGGGTCGATCTTCTCGAAGATCGAACAACTCACGGAATGAGACATAGGACCATCTCTCGGGTTGAGACACGAGATACACATCAAGAGGGGTGGAAAGAAACGGATAACGAAGGTTCACTAGGTAGACAACAATTTCACGCTTAAGAAGGTGGTAAACGATTGTCAACGTAGCGAGGAGTTGAGTTGCCATGATACCATAACGATACACCTTAGGGAAGGTGACTCGTAGAGATATCCCCTTATGTGGCAAAAAGAGTTACCTTTGATTCAGAGATCATTGAGACTCTTTAAACCAGCCTAAGACAATTCTCGAGCGATCGTTTGGAGGGGGTCGGTAGAATGGCATACTCAAACTTGGATGATGTGGATTACCTTGTTGAAGACAATGTAATGGATGAATTTGCTTATCACCGGAAATGGAAGAGACCCATGGTAGAATGGCACAATGGCGGTGCAAGCTGGGAACAAAATGCAAATGCTGGGAATGATTCTGGTAACTGGGGAGGTGCTCAGCAGTAGAGAGTGATTCCACTGTTGGAGTGGTTATGGCATAACCGAAAGGACTAGGAGCAATCCTGGTTAGTGCCGGCGATAATACCTAGTGCTTGTGCGTGCTCTCAAGAACTTGAGCATTTCCATATCCATCAAGATTTTACCAACATCCGTGTCAAGGATCCTGGCAACACAACTTGCTACCATGATGAATGATGATGGATGATGCAGATGCAAAGGAAGATAACACCTTCTCAGATTTCACCCTTGGCGGGGCCAAGGAAATAAAATCTGGATGATCGACCGAGAGACATTTAGCACTCCGCTTCTAATGTTCTCCTTGATGTGCTAGTGTAACCCATTCATAGATATGGTTTGATATCTAAAACATCAAGTAAAAGGTCGGACTTCGGAAACACAAAAATCCATAGGGGCAACTAGGGAGTAAACCCTACGAAATCCCTATGGGGAGGTGGCCAACTTCCTCAATCAAGATACTACAATAACAGGTCTACCGGATGGGTGTGTTGGCCACGACATCCACCTTATCGATTATCGAGAGACCAATATTATAGTTCTTGGGAAATGTTCCAACCATCATATCTGCCTGAGATTCAGATCTGGTTGGTGTCAGGATATTCCAGACTCATCGAGTCTAGGAAGAAAAATGAAAGTTTGCAACACAATTCGACGAGATGACATTGCGAGATTCTTGGGAAATGAACTACGATAGCAAGCTCCAAATCATGAGCTGGTTCTGCTACAAACATGTGAACACGTTGTCCAAGACAAGCATGACCACAAAGTAGTCTTATAATAAAACACTACCGAGTTCAGGAGGGGGAACCATCAACGAGGGTATCGAAGTTCTTTCATAAGTCTGGATTAGCTCTTATGAAGAAACTCCTTCTCCTTGAACAAATCAATCAGTGGCTTGGTGTGCTAGGGATACATATAGATTGAAGGTTGCAAGTCTTCAAACCACAGCATTCTTCGCACGTGTGCATGACTGATTTGGAATGATTCCAAAGAAAGCAACATTGACTTTCTCGAATCCACGGCGGCAACTTGCATCAGATGCACATGAATTAAAGGAAGTCACTACCTTCATCCAAACATATGCTTCATGAGCTAGCATGAACGAATGCTTTCAAAAGTTTCCAACACTAGCTTAATGTTCAACAAAATCATGGAGGAGATAAGGATGTTGTCAATGGGCTCAACAACAATTCCTCTAGGTTTCCTTTTAAAAGGAATTCCATAGTTAAGTGAACACGGTGATAGCATTGGTCAGACCAAAGATGTAATGGTGTATGCTCGGGGATCAACCACGAATAAGACAACATTACGAGCATCGTTGGTACTGATTTGATTTGACGATAGCCCACACTCAAATCAAAGGATTGATAAGACAATAGGTCCAGCAACTGATCACAAGGACCAATCGATGAAGATATCATCTTTCTTCAACACACACTACACAAGAATATCCCTTTGGAACGAACTAAGTCAGGCAAGCTTTTATCTTCCAACTCTCCAAGTTGTTGTCTAGCTTAACCAACTAGCTCAGGGATATCTAACACCGATTCTTGGAGAAGGGTGGTTCACAAAAACCAACTTGATCACGAGCTCAACATAGCGGTCAGGTGACAACCCGGTAACACCTCCAAGAAGATATTTGGAAAGTCACGAACCACCGGTATGTTACTAAGCTCGAGAACAATCTTGCCTTTTGAGGCAAGACGATATGATCAATAGAGCGAAGATTTGAATAATCCTAACTCATCGATCGAGGAGTGCACCGAGAACAAGGACTAGGTAGCATGATCAACCTTAGAATGATGATTCAAAATTAGCACGCTAAGAATGAAATTATTATCCTTTAACTACCAAGCAACAAGGTTGCTAGGAGTATTGAATTCACACATCACGATTCACCTGTCGGCATTCCGGTTGCAACAACACGGAACCGAGGAATGAATAATAATGGCGAGAAGTATCACTACATCAAGAATTCACAAGAGCCGGTGCAATTCTCATGAAAATCCTGACATAAAGACGGTAATACTTCAGGGTAGAATAGAATCAAAAGCTGGGCTGGCATTTTGATCTGCGGAGCACAATTGCTTTGACCCAATCCTAGATATGGAAGAGGTACTGGAGTTTGTTTCTCCTAGTCATTCAGGACAGAATGGCTTGACGGACCACAAGAGTAATAAGCATTGATAACACGAATGCACAATTACTCCTGACTATCAATTGATAGACGAGGGCCAGAAAACAACTAAAGAGGGACAACTCAAAGGAACATATGATTTTCTGAGTTGTGAATGCATAGATTAGCATGTCGAACGAGTTCAACATATTTCTTCCAGACAATCCATGCGGAAAGGTAGAACTGGCAGAGTCACAATATATAATGGAGAACTCGTCAAGAATAATCCTGTTGTGATATTTCAGTTCAACGAGGAACTTCTGCCATAAGTAGTTCATGGTATTTGGAAGAAGAAGATACCACGGACTTCAAGGACTATCGCAAAGGTTACTAATATCCTAAAGGCACTAGCAATTACTATCAACATGAAGTAGGTAGAGTGAATCTCGGGTTCAAAACCCAGGAATAGAATACCTACTCCTAAGTAGCATCACGGGATGCTTTCGAGAATCAAAACCAGAATCATCACACTGGGACACAAAACATGGCTAGACTACTAGATGATCCCCTGAGACACCTAGGGTCATAATAGTAACTCCAACATAAGGTCGAGGCAGTAGAGTACCGCAACTCAACAATTTGTGTGATTAACCTGGCCTAAAAGACATTGAAACCAGAGGAAAAGGATTTTGCAAATGCATCAGACTCTTTAGAAACCTGGGATGACTCGGACAGCATAACGGCTGTAAATGCTCAGAAAAGATTTGAGACATTCACAAAAATGGTGGCATAACCACTCAGAAGCACAATATCAAGGTCTCGAGGTCAACAATAATCATACAAAAGTAGTAGGAACTGAAACGAGGCTTAAGTCCAACAATCTATAAGTCTACGGATTAGTAACACATGATCCTGATGGAAAGAAGAGATAGCCTAGTTCTTAATCCCCGTAGAAGAGAAGATGACTCAGATCAGAAGGGCATAAGGTATAAGGAATAAAAAGAGCCCTACGTTCCATCCCACAATCAATTCCCTTATATAGCTAAAGAATTTCTAGACTCAACTTCGACCAGTTTGGCTTGGTAACCTACAGGCAGTCAAGCTCTGATACCAACGCTGTCAGGACCCCGACTCAATGCCACATCGATCTAGCATGTAACACCTCATATCACTTTGCGGCCTCACGCACGGTATTCCCACGGGTGTCGCCTTACCTTTGCCCGGGACCGTTTGCGCCTTTTGGCACACGTATATGACAGTGTCGCTAGCATCCATATGATAAGGAGCCCGGGCTGACATGGCTAGTCGTAAACCCAAAGTGGCACGGACTTACAGGGACAGGCATCCATGACCCAGCATCGAACGTGTCGGTCATCAGCGAGTGAATCCAGGCTGTAGCACTGGGCTAGCAGGACTCTGGTGAACCGGGCTGTAGCGGGCTAACAGGACTCCGATATTCATCGCGTGACATTTCCCCGAAGGGACAGACACAGGAACGAAGAAGGACGCATGCCGGCCAGCCTAAGTGTTCCGGAGCAGTAGCAAGCTACCATGGCTCGGTGGAAACACTAGGAGACATTTCCCGGTAAGAGAGGCTACTAAGGATAAACAACTAGATGGTCAGATCCCACACATACCAAGCATTTCAATAACATACACACAATATGCTCGATATGTGCAACTACAACATGGCATCACAACATGACTCTACGACTCAACATGACTCTACGACTCAACATGACTCTACGACTCAACATGACTCTACGATTCAATAGGCTCCGAGGAGCGAGATATTACAAACAGGGGTCTCACGACCCAACATTCAGAGCATACAAGTCAAAGCACAAGCGGAAGCTATCATGTCTGAGTACAGACATCTATAAATGAAAAAGGCTGAGAAGCCTGACTATCTATCAGATCCTGCCGAGGGCACAAGATCGTAGCTGAGGTAACAAGCTAAACGTCGAAGTCCACGCGGAACTACTAGCGAGACCGAAGTCTCTCTGCAAAAACATAAAATAGGCAAACGTGAGTACAAATGTACCCAGCAAGACTTACATCAGAACTAACTACATATGCATCATTATCAACAAAGGGGTGGTGGGGTTTAACTGCAGCAAGCCAGCTTTGACTCGGTGGCTATCCTAAACTACGACTGCGAGTAACTCTTTTGAGGTGGCGCACACGAGTCCACATATTCACCATATCAATACACCACTATGGATCCGCTCCCGTCTCCCTACGAGAACGCCATCCATAGCACTCACGCTTATCTTGCGTATTTTAGAGTATCCACTTTCCACTTGTCTATGAACTGATATAAGCAACCCAGAAGTCCTTTTCCGCGGACACGGCTATTCGAATAGATGATGTTAACCCTGCAGGGGTGTACTTCTTCACACACGCTCTCACCACTTACCGCCGTTTACACGACATGTACTCGGCAACCTTCAAGCGGAAGCCCAACGTGGGTGTCGGCCACGGCCTACCTAAACACTCGAGTCTCTAGTCCAGGTTTATCGCCTATTCGGGTTCCATCCATGAGGAGATCCGGCCGGAGTTTCGCCCACAGCCCCAAACGATGTGAACAGGGTTCCGTGACACCAAACGGGCGCCCAGTTTACACCGGCCACGTGCCTACCGCATCACAGCCCACCCCTACGGTCAGCGCTGCCCACGGCCTCCAGCATACTACAAACACCAGAAACTACTTGCAACTCCTGGACAGAGGACAAGGGTGATTAAGAAGCCGAGAGGGTCCATTGGTTTCGGGCCCAATGCGTGGTAGTAGCTGAATCATGGATCACAAACACAGAACTCAGTTCCTGAGGACGGCTGCAATGAGACAACCCACCATGTACTCCTACATGGCCTCTCACCGCTACCTTTACCAAATCGTGTTCACACACTTAGCTCACACACAGTAGGACATGTTCACACACCTCTGATTCATCCCCGATGAATCAGACCTGACTCAACTCTAAGCAGTAGCAGGCATGACAAACAAGCATGAATGAGTAGGCACAACAGGGCTCAAACAACTCCTACTCATGCTAGTGGGTTTCATCTATTTACTGTGGCAATGACAGGTCATGCAGAGGATAAAGGGGTTCAACTACCGCAGCATGTAACAGTTGAATCGGTGTTGTCCTAATGCAGTAAAAGAGAGCAGGAGCGAGAGAGTAGGATTGTATCGGAATGAACAAGGGGGTTTTGCTTGCCTGGCACTTCTGAAGATAACATTGAGTCTTCATCAGTGTCAACGATCACATCATCGGTATCACGTCTATCGAGAGGGGACAAATTACCGGCAACACAGAAGGAACACAATCAATGCAATGCACAATATGATGCATGATCATGACATGGCAAAATGAATGTGTTTTGGGCTAATGCAACTAGCAACAGATTAAATGAAGTTGGTTTGAATACAAGATTCAAATTCAAACTCCATATGTGATTATTCAAATGCCATTTAAATTGATTTGTGCTAAACAGCAGCTATAAGTTGTTCTAACATGCATGAAAATGGTACAGATGGATTCCTTGAATTTTTCTGATAATTTTTCATATATAATTTATTTAATTTGGAGTTACGGTTGAATTTCTATGAATTTTAGAAGTTTTAGGCATTTTCTGGAATTTCCTGAATATTTAGAATTAAAATAATTCCAGAAAATGAATTATGGCGTCAGCATGACCTCATGCTGACCTCAGCAGGTCAACGGGCGGTCCAGGTCAAACCTGACGTGTGGGGTCCACACGTCAGTGACACAGGGGCTAATCCCGCGTTGACCCGGGCTTTGACCCGCTACGGGGCCCACTGTCAGTGCCACGGGGTTAGTTTAACAGGGTCATTAGTGCTAATTAGGCGTGCCACGTCGGCAGTCGCCGGAGTTCGGCCGGCGACGACCAAAACTGCGGCGGGAGCTCGCCGGAGTGGCGCTGCGAGCGGTTTTGGGCCAAGCCAAGGGCACCAGAGGGTTGCCCTTGCTTGCGCGCATCCAAAGGAGGCATGCGGGAGGCGCGGGGTGGCCGGAGCTCGCCGGAGTGGAGGCCGCGGCGGCTGCCGGAGCTCGGGTTTGGCCGGAGCGAGGTTACGGAGCGTTAGGGGGCTGGCTGAGGGGCTATGCGGACTCCTGGGGCAGCTAGGAGCACGCTAGGCCCGTCGGACTGGCCGCAACAGCACGTCAGTGCCATGCCCGGCGTCCATGGCGGACGGCGGCGCTCGGTACGGTGGCTAGCATGGCTATTGCACGGGAAACCAACGGGGAGAGAGGGGAAACGTAGCAGGGACTCACGGGGATGACGAGGAACGCTCGGCGAGGTCGGAGACGGTCCGGAGCCGGCGAATTTGACGAAGATGGCCGGCGGGTCCGAGGTAGAAGACGACGGCGATGGCGGCGATGCAAGGCTTCCGGAGGGCTGTGGATCGGTGGGGAGGCAGAGGGAGGACCGGCGGAGCTTCCTGGGGCGTCGGCGAGGCTAGGGGTGGCCGGTGGCCATGGGTACGGCGACGATGACGGCGAGTTCCGCTCGGTGGTGTGCGCGGGAGGGAGGCAGAGGAGGGAACGGGGTCCAGGGGAAGAGAGAGGCGGTCGAGGGGGTCGAGGCGTCTCCGTGGCGTCGCGAGGGAGTCGGGGAGGCTGCCACGGCGAAGCAGGAGGTGGCCGGAGCTCTTCGGGCGCGCGCCACGCCTCGCCTCTGCCTACTGGCAGAGGAAGAAGAGGACAAGGGGGGAGGTGGGCTGGGCCGGCTGGGGGGGCTGCACAGGGGGGGGGCTGGGCCAGCACAGGTGAGCGACGGGTAGTTCCTTCTCTCCTTTTTTTATTTACTGTTTCTATTTTGTTCTGTTTTTTTATTTAATCTTTTGCCACTGTTTTTGAATTTAAATAATAATTCAAACAATGCCAAAAGCTCCTCTGAATATTTTATATTGCTAGATGGACTTTTCCAAAAGCTTATAAAATATTTCAGGGGTATTTGAAATTATATTCTAATTATATGAATATAATTCAAATTCAAATAGCTAATGAATTAAATCCAAAGTCCCAAAAATAAATCCTTAAAAATGTTCAATATTTTGGTTGGGACCAGAACCCTTACCAAAAATTATCAAACATTTAAAAGGGCATTTTGGAGCAATGAATGAGATTTCTAGGGTTTTTGCCCCTCTTTTATTTAAGTTTTTGAGGCTTCCAAAATTCCTCAGTTCAAGTTTCGAAAATATAGACATGATGCACACATGAAGCTAGCCTAGAGCATAACAGGACCAGGGATGTGACAATACGGCACAACGGAGACACAGGCGCAGACGTGCAGTAGGGACCCGTTGCAAGGATTCTTTTCAGATTAAGACCATGTGTAAACCTTTCTTACTGTCTCTTGTTGATACACATCCCCCGGTTTCTTACCATAACCGAGGAGGAGGCTAGCGTTTTGGCATCAGCCGCGTCAGAAGTTCTCGCGCGTACCTGGACACTAGGGGCTTAGGGCATCGTACTGCCCGTTTTTATAAAGACGGAATACCTCAGGGAGTGTTCGGCATCTCGAGTTAGGCCTTATATGCATCAGCTCCGAATCATGTCTTTGGTCAAATGTTGGGTTTGCCCGGCTCCTGTGTTTTGCTGCCTATTCTATCGGCTAACGCGACACTAGGAGAACTACTGCGATTGTGCCCCGGTTCAGCCTGGTGAGCACCTCAATAGAGAAAGCCGAAAACTGACTGTCATGATATAGTGAGAGACTGGTCAACCACTCGATCGACCACCAGAATGTTTAGAATTCCTCTGCTTTAACGAAGGACCGCTTCCCGATGAAGCACATATGCGCCCCGAAATTCGGAGAGCACAGTGCCCCTAGGGGCTATATAGTAGTCCCACCATTGAACTCCTATGGCTAAGTGAAAGTGATAAAGCATTATAGTCCGGTTGCCTAGTTTGCTACGCTATCACCTCCTTCACACGACTAAGACGTTGGATTAAGTGTGAAACAGCGCTATTTTTTTTTGCAAACACCCCCGCACTATGTGCGTGGGGGCTGAAGCCGAAGACTGCCATCTTTCAGGTTATATACACATATACGTTAACGGCCGCACAGGAGGAATTTCAACACTTGAACGCACAAGTATAAAAAAGCCCATATACTACATTTGAAGCATGGCTTCACAAATCATACATGTCATTTGAACATAACATTTTTCAAGCACTGCGTCTCTATTAAACGAGCGCCCTACAGGACTTCCCCAAAATAGTGCTCGGCTCGTAATCGGCTCCTGTCCGACTCCTGGGAAGCAATGTCGGTGGCCTCCATCTCTGCCCAATATGTTTTGACACGGGCAAGCGCCATCCGTGCACCCTCTATACATGCCGACCGCTTCATCGCCTTGATATGCGGCACCGCATCAAGGAACTGCTGCACCAAGCCAAAATAACTCTTCGACTCGGGCCTTTCCGGCCACAGATGAGCCACGACACCCTTCATGGCAAGTCCGGACAACCTATTCAGCTCAGCCCACTCGGCTAACCGATAGGTCAATGGAAGTGGACGCTCCGGACAATGGAACTGCGACCAAAAAAGCTCTTCCATTCCGTGATCCTTCTGGCCTCGGAAGTGTGCAACCGCGTCTACAGCACTCGCCGCCAAATTCAGATAGGAATCCTCCGCACCCCACAACTGGCCCAACTGAGCATATTTCGGATCCGCGAACTTCCTACGCAGCAGAAAGGGCTTTCCAGCCGCAATATCCCCGGCCTGACGTAGCTCCTCCTTTATAGCTCTCATCGCAGAGCGGGCATCCTTGGCTTCGGCGGTGGCCTTCTTCAGGTCCTCTTGCTCCGCTCGGCGTTCTCTTTCAAGAAACTCATAGTGGTCGGCAGCATCCTTCAGCTTTACGGCCATTTTGGCCATTTCCTCCCTTCTTCGGCCGTGAGCAGCCTGTTCGGCTTTTAGCTCTTCGGCCGCTTTCAAAGCAGCCGCATTACTTTTTCTGGCTTGCTCCTTGGCTCGGGCAAGCTCTGCCCGAAGGTCCTCCATAGCAGCGGCACCATCTGCATTAAGCATACATGTAGTAAGGCATGGGCGTCAAGCTCCCTTACCAGGTATTTGCGGAAAAGACACATACCTTGTGACTCGTCAAGTCGCTTATTGACTAGCGCGATGTCCGCATCCGCAACGTCCAGTTGCCGCTTCAGTTCGGCAACTCTATCTGTCCGTCTGGCCACCGAACGCTCCGCCCCCTGAATAGGAAGGGCGACATCTTAACACTGAGATTATGATTGTCGGTGTCAAAACCGGCGGATCTCGGGTAGGGGGTCCGGAACTGTGCGTCTAGGCGGATGGTAACAGGAGACAAGGGACACGATGTTTTTACCCAGGTTCGGGCCCTCTCGATGGAGGTAAAACCCTACTCCTGCTTGATTGACATTGATGATATGGGTAGTACAAGAGTGGATCTACCATGAGATCAAGGAGGCTAAACCCTAGAAGCTAGCCTATGGTATGATTGTTGTAATGGTTGTTCGTCCTACGGACCAAAACCCTCCGGTTTATATAGACACCTAAGAGGGCTAGGGTTACACAGAGTCGGTTACAATGGTAGGAGATCTACATATCTGTATTGCCAAGCTTGCCTTCCACGCCAAGGAAAGTCCCATCCGGACACGGGACAAAGTCTTCAATCTTGTATCTTCATAGTCTTGGAGTTCGGCCCATAACGATAGTCCGGCTATCCGGACACCCCCTAGTCTAGGACTCCCTTAGTAGCCCCTGAACCAGGCTTCAATGACGACGAGTCCGGCATGCATATTGTCTTCGGCATTGCAAGGCGGGTTCCTCTTCCGAATAATCCATAGAAGATTGCGAACACCAGGATAGTGTCCGGCTCTGCAAAACAAATTCCACATACCACCGTAGGGAGAATAATATGTACACAAGTTCAATCTGCTGACGTATTTCGTGGCGTGATGTCACACCACTACCAAGCCTTTACTTGAATCGTTTTTATTATACCACCTTAGCGCGTTTAGCGAAGCGGTTTCCTTGGCACGTCTTGTCAAAGCAGAGATCGTGTTCCCCTTATTCCGGGATTCCCATCAATACGGACGTGGGTAACCCAATCGCGCCATTGATTGTGGCGCTTGGGAGATAAGCGAGTTTTACCAGGCCGGTGGGGACACATAGTCTTCGTCCGCCCATATATAAGGGGATAAGGATCCACCTTTTTTACCTACGCCTTCTTCCTCCTTTGCTTATCCATCTCTGCGCACTCGAGCTCCAATGCCCAAGTCCGCACATCTCGTCTCAACCTTCTCCAGGCATGTCCGGAGAGGGAGGCAAGTGGATGGCCTCCTCCGTTACGGAGGGGCACATCGAGAAGCTGCGCGGCGCCGGATACCTGTCCAGCGACATCGCGCACCGGCTGCCCAACGAGGGGCAGCTCATCCCCACCCCCAGGCCCCATGAGAGGGTCGTATTTCTTCCCCACTTCCTCCATGGACTGGGCTTCCCTCTTCACCCCTTTCTCCGGGGGCTCATGTACTACTACGGCCTGGACTTCCACGATCTGGCGCCAAACTTCATCCTCAACATCTCGGTGTTTATCATCGCGTGCGAGGCCTTCCTCTGCATCCAGCCCCACTTCGGCTTGTGGCTAAAGACCTTCAATGTCAAGCCGAAGGTGGTGAAGGGCGTCCAAGCGGAGTGCGGAGGCGCCATGGTGGGCAAAATGCCCAACGTCACTTGGCTTGAGGGTACCTTCGTGGAATCCATCAAAGGGTGGCAATCGGGGTGGTTCTACATCACCGAGCCACGTGACCCTAAAAGGGCAGCGACCCCCGAGTTCATATCTGGTATCCCCATGCAGCTCACCTCCTGGAAAGAGAAGGGCTTGCTATGGGGTAGTTCGGAGGAGCTGACCGGACTCCAGTCCTGTCTCCAGACCCTGGTGAACAAGAAGCTTAAGCTTGTCAACGTGATCCAGGTCATGCTCGTCCGCCGGATTCTCCCCTGGCAGCAACGAGCCTTCCATTTGTGGGAGTTTGATCCGGCACAGCACCGGACCTTGAGCGGGCTCTTCGACACGACGTACGAAGCTGCCTGGAGGGTGCTGTTCAAGGGCGGAGAAGCCCCCGCATCCGCAACTGAAGATCGCGGATTCAGCACGCAGTGCCCGGCCGGCGAGGTAAGCTATGTTATCCTTTATGGGACACTCATTTCTTTCATAGTTTGACTCTATGTGGGATCTAAACTCCCAATGCCTTCAACAGGACTGGCAGAAGACGTCCGGACAGGTTAACTGTCCGGCTCCCCTTCCAGAAGACCCAGCGGACATCCATTTGACGGGGCTGCTAGTCCCGGCACTCTACGTGGTGCCGAAGAAGAAGGCCAAGAAGAAGGCCACGGGAACCCGAAGGAGTTCCCGGCGCCAAGTGGTATCGGACTCATCGTCCGATGACTCCGAGGCGGACTCCTCCCCCGAGGAGGAGGAGAAAGATGCCTCTTCCCTAGAGGGGGGAGAGAAGAAGAGAAAGGTCTCCCCAACGAGGGCGGCCGAAGGGTCCAAGAAAGGACGGACCCTTCCCCCGGACTGCTCCACCAACGCCGACGACGGCGACGAGGAGTGGCCCTCAAGGGCCAAGCCCCTAGCCAGATCGTAAGTGTCCGGATTCCTAGATGATTTATAAATTCTTTGTTTGCCACGTGGTGTCCTTCTAATGCCGCATACAACCTGTAGTCCGGCCAAGGGCGATCTTCCTGCTTCGTCGAGCGGGTCCTTGGCTACGTCGGATATGGATTCCCTTCCGACCGCCTCCACCCCTCATGACGCTGATGATGCCGAGGTGGGGTCCCAGGAGGAGACCCGCCAGGAGGGGGAGGCTCCGGAGGTGCCATAAGGCAACCTCCCGGACTTCACACCGGACTCCGCGCCGGAACCTGCAGTGGTTCCGGAGTCCGGCAGGCGGCCCCTTCGTAAGAAGGGCAAGACTGTGTCACCGGCGGCCTCCGTCCAACCGGAGGCGCCGGATAACATGTTGGAGGTGCTCAACGGCGCTTCCATCAAGGAAGAACACCGCACTATCATGAGTGCGGTGATTCAGAAGGTTCAGCTCGCCAAGAGCGGGATGACCGAACCCTGCAGCAGCCGTCTAACAGGCTTTGAGGTAAGAAATTTAAGATATGTAATATAATACCGCATAGACAGTAGCCCCTGATGCTCGGTTCGGTGTTCGGAAAGAAAAGCCGGAATGAGGATCTAAAAATATATACGTAGGAGTTCTAAAAATTATGTCAATATGGGATTGCAGGCTGCGCTGCTGACCTCTGCTGCATTGACTGCGGAGGTTGATGCTTTGAAGCAGAACCTCGAGCGGTCCGAGAACGAGCTTGGCCTTGCCAAGAAGCAGCTTGAGGACAAGGAAGGTGAGTAACACCGTATTAAATTTGTACCTTACTGAAAAGGATTTTGGTTGTAAGAGAAATAACAAGGATAACATGGGTACTGCAGGGGCCACGAACGAGGTGGCGACCCTGAAGGAGGCCGTGTCCGCGGCCGAAAGTAATGCGGCCGCGGAACGAGCTGAGCGAGAGAAGCAGGAGGCGCGGGTGGCGGAGGTGCAGCAAGAGCTCCAGGCTCTCGTGCAAAAGCATGAGAGTTTTGAGCGCGACTCGAAGACTCGAGAGTCCGAGCTTGCATCGGCTCTTGAGAGTGCCAAAGCCACTAAGGCCGAAGCCCATAAGGCCCTCCAGGAAATTGAGGCATTGAAGAAAATAGCAGCGGGTAAGGCATTTTTCATGGAAAGCAAGCATGTGAATGTGAATTACCTGTTACTTACCCGAATTCGGAGCTCTCCAGGAGCATTGCAGATCTGCCTCGTAGCGTGTCCGATGCTGCCGCTTTCTACCAGGCCGAGGAGGGGAGCTCGATGGAGAAGGTCTTCTGGTCTCAGTATGCTGAGGCCGGACATCCGGTGCCCCTAAGCGACCAGCTGAAGCAGCTGGTCGAGCTCCACAAGGTAGCCGAACAGGCCATGAAAGGCCTCATAGTTCGGCTGTGGCCCAAGGAGGCCATGCCTAGGAGCTACTTCGGCCTGGTGCGGCAGCTGGTGGATGTGTGTCCCTGGGTGGAAGTCGTCAAGCAATCCGCCTGCATTGAAGGTGGCCGTCGGGCCCTTGCCCGTGCAAAAGTGCACTGGGGCAGGATGGACGCCGAGAAGCTTCTGACGGATGCGCCGCCGGCGGGCAAGGAGTATCGCACACCCGAAATGTATTATAAGAGTGTCCTGAAGGGAGCCCGCATGATTGCGGATGAGTGCTCCAAGGATGTAATATTTGAGTAGAATCGCATTATGTTATCCTATGCGCTGAAAACTGTGTTCATATGCGCTAAGCAACGCTTATTAATTTAAAATATTACCTTCTGTGCGGCCGTTTATCAAATCTGAGAGATGGCAAGTCGTCGGCTTCAGTCCCCATGCCACTAGTGCTGGGGTGTTCGGGATAACTTGAGCACTCTTGTTCCCATGTTTGGGTCCATCTAGGGAGGCGCTCAACACAACGAACGAGGCAACCGGACTCATAATGCTTGAACACTCTCACTTAGCCATAGAATTCTATAATTTTAAATTTCGGCAAAGCCCCTAGTGTTCGGAAGACCGAGTTCGGGGCGCTATCCATGCCTGGGCCGGACAAAGCCGGTTCCTCGCTCTAAGCGGCATAAGTCTTTAGGGACTCGAAAAAACCTCTCGAACAGCGACCGGCTCTCGCCTTATCATGACGGTCAGTTTTAGCTTTCTCCACTGAGGCGCTCGCCCAGCTCAACCGGGGCGCAATCGCAGTGGTTCTCCTAGTGCTACCTTAGCCGATAGAACGGAACGTAAGGTACCAAAACATGGGAGCCAGGCAAACCCAACTATTGACCCAAGACATGATTCGGAGCTGATGCATATAATGCTATAAGTTCGGGGTGCCGCACTTGTGAAAGTGTTCGGACTTATCACACCATAATGCGGAGAACTTAAGCCCCTGGTGTATTCGGCCGTACCAAAGTGTACGGATGCAGGATGTCATAAATGAACATATATATATAAGAAAGAAATGCAATTATAAGAGAAAAGTGATGCATTGTTTATTCAAGGAATTCTGCCATGGGTGCAGAACGATACAAATAGTGCGGTAAGCAAGGGATTGGACTATTAAACATATCCCCCTCCAGGGGTAGGCTGCAGAATGGTGTATTAAACAGATTTAATGCTCTTAATGGAGACCACCTGAGTGTTCGTTGTAGCCTTTCTCCTTCCCTGGCTGTTGCATTGTGAGTTAGGCAGGTCCACTGCCGGACAGGGCCTCTGGTGAACGGAGTCCTGTGGGTAAAAAAGAAAAAAAGAAAAAAAGAAAAAGAGCGACACACTTGGGAGCCCCTGGTGTGGTTGAGCCGCACTCTGGGCCTGTCGTGGTCGTGCCCCTCCCCCTATGCCCATGGTATCTCCAGAGCGTAATGATGTACGCAAAGGACTGGTTTTGCGATTATGGAGGGGCTGGGGTTGGGGCCGCATTGCTATGCTTGCTCGGAACGTGCCAGGTGGTCTTGTTGTAGGTTACTCCGGGCGCGTTTGGCCGTGTCCGGTCGCTTAACGGCCGGACTCGAAAATTTCCTTAAGACGATGCTCTGAACTTCTGCCGCAAGAGCCGTTGTGTGTTCCTCCGTTCGGAGGGAGCGTTCAGTGTTTCCGTTGACCGTGATGACTCCTCGAGGGCCTGGCATCTTGAGCTTAAGGTATGCGTAATGCGGCACCGCGTTGAACTTTGCAAACGCGGTCCGTTCGAGCAGAGCATGATAGCCGCTGCAAAATGGGACTATGTCGAAGATTAACTCCTCGCTTCGGAAGTTATCTGGGGATCCGAAGACCACTTCCAGTGTAACCGAGCCTGTACAATTGGCCTCTACACCTGGTATGACGCCTTTGAATGTCGTCTTTGTGGGTTTAATCCTTGAGGGGTCTATGCCCATCTTGCGCACTGTATCCTGATAAAGCAGGTTCAGGCTGCTTCCGCCGTCCATCAGGACTCGAGTGAGGTGAAATCCATCGACGATTGGGTCTAGAACCAATGCAGCAAATCCGCCATGGCGGATACTGGTGGGGTGGTCCCTTCGATCAAAAGTGATCGGGCAGGAGGACCATGGGTTGAACTTTGGGGCGACTGGCTCCATCACGTATACATCCCTGAGTGCACGCTTCCGCTCCTTCTTGGGTATGTGAGTTGCGTATATCATGTTCACCGTCCGAACTTGTGGGGGGAAACCTTTCTGTCCTCTGTTGTTCGGCGGCCGGGTCTCTTCCTCGTCATCGCTATGCAGCCCCTTGTCATTGTTTTCGGCAATTAACTTGCCTGCCTTCTTAAATACCCAACAATCTCTGTTGGTGTGATTAGCTGGCTTTTCGGGGGTGCCGTGTATCTGGCACGAGCGATCGAGTATTCGGTCCAAATTAGACGGACCCGGAGTAGTTCTTTTGAATGGCTTTTTCTGCTGACCGGGTTTGGAGCCTCTGAATCCGGCGTTGACTGTCGTATCCTCAGTGTTATCGTTGTTAATGCGGCGTTTGTTTTTGTTGCGACGCGACCTGCCATTGCGGTCCTTGTTATCCGAACTGCCAGAGTTTTTGCTGAGGTTGTTACTGCGGGCTAGCCAGCTGTCCTCTCCCGCGCAGAAGCGGGTCATAAGTGATGTGAGGGCTGCCATGGATTTCGGCTTTTCCTGTCCTAGGTGCCGGGCCAGCCACTCGTCGCGGATGTTATGTTTGAAGGCTGCAAGGGCCTCTACATCCAGACAGTCGATGATTTGATTTTTCTTTGTTAAGAACTATGTCCAAAACTGTCTGGCCGATTCATCTGGTTGCTGAATTATGTGGCTTAGGTCATCGGAGTCTGGTGGTCGCACATATGTGCCTTGGAAGTTGTCAAGGAATGCGGCTTCCAGGTCCTCCCAACACCCCATTGACTCTGCTGGCAAGCTGTTAAGCCAATGCCGAGCTGGTCCTTAAGCTTGAGTGGGAGATATTTGATGGCGTGAAGATCGTAACCGCGGGCCATGTGGATATGAAGGAGATAGTCTTCGATCCAAACCGCGGGGTCTGTTGTGCCATCGTAGGATTCAATGTTCACGGGTTTAAACCCTTCAGGGATTTGATGATCCATTACTTCATCTATGAAGCATAGTGGGTGTGCGGCGCCTCTATATTGGGCTATATCACGATGTAGCTCAAGCGAGCTTTGTTAACTATGTTCGGCCTAGCTGGAGTTACTGTATCCGGCGCGACGGTAGTCGTCGCGCATCGTGGGGCGCCCACGTGATCCGTAGATCGATCTTGATTGTCTTGCCTTGTGCTCCAATATGTCTCGCAAGTCCGGAGCATTCCCTCGCGGCTTCGTACTTTTCGAGCGATGCCGGGGTACGGTTCTGATGGAGGGCCTTAAGGCCTCTCTGTCGAGGCCACGATGTGGTCGGTCAGCCGTATTGTGCACTGGTGATGTAGGTTTATATGCCTCCTCCTCTAATTAGGGGAGCAACTTGCGTTTGGGGTAGCTTTTGGAGAGGCGTTCGAGTTCATGCTCTTCGGCCGCGAGGACTTCGGTCCATCTGTCGGCCAGCAGGTCTTGATCAGCTCGAAGCTGTTGCTGCTTTTTCTTTAGGCTGTTTGCCGTGGCCATAAGCCTGCATTTAAAACGCTCTTGTTCGACAGGATCCTCGGGCACGACGAATTCGTCGTCGTCGAGGCTTGCCTCGTCTCCGGAGGGAGGTATGTAATTATCATCCTCTACCTCTTCATCTGCCGCTCTCGGATAAGGGCTGGCTACTCCGTCCTCCTGTGCTGAATCTTGCTGGAGGGGGTTGTCTTCGGCACTCTCTGGGGTGTTATTATCTCCGGTGCCGGAATCTCCATTCTTGCTGTGGCGGGATTTAGAGCGGAGCCGCTGACGCCGGCGCTTGGGCTGTTTCTTGGAGGAATCTGCCTCCGCTGCTTCTTCGCCATTCCCATCCTTTGGGGTGTCCACCATGTATATGTCGTATGACGAGGTGGTCTTCCAGTGCCCCGTAGGCGCTGGTTCTTGGTCGTCTCCGGCATCATCGTCCATACCGTCGATGTCTTCGGAGTCGTAATCTAGCATGTCGGTTAGATCGTTGACAGTGGCTACAAAGTGGGTGGTGGGTGGGCTTTGAATTTCTTCGTCGTCCGAATCCCAACCATCCTGACCGCAGTCCGGCCAGGGCTCTCCTGATAACGAGAGATGCTTTAGAGAATTCAGGATGTCGCCAAAGGGTGAGTGCTGAAAGATGTCTGCGGCGATGAACTCCATGATCGGCGCCCAATCGGATTCGATTGGTAGGGGCGTAGGAGGTTCGGAGTCCGGCGAGGAATCCGGCACCTCGGAGTCACGGGCTTTACAAGGGACCAAGTCAGTATTCGGCTCCATCGCCGTAGAGGTTGTAGCTCCCGAGGCAGTGTCTAGCCACTCGTCCTCGATCTGCGCGGTCGGCTCCGAATTAAGGATCGGAGCAAACTCATGTGCGGCCTCCAGGGCACTGTCCGGCAGCAGAGCTAAATCATGCCCATCGTGACAGTGCAGCGCGCACGGCTGTGGCTCGAATCCATCGAAGATCAAGTCTCCGCGGATATCAGCCGTGAAGTTTAGGCTTCCAAATCTGACCTGATGGCCAGGGGCGTAGCTTTCGATCTGCTCCAGATGGCCAAGCGAATCGGCTATTTTTCGGGGGAATTATCCTTTGCAGCGTCCCATTGTTCCTCGTTATCGCTTCCTCTAGGTGTATCCACCATGTATACATCGTGAGTTGAGGTGGCCTTCCAGTACCCTGTGGGTGCTGGTTCTTGGTCGTCTCCGGCATCGTCGTCCATACCGTTGATGTCTTCGGAGTTGAAGTCTAGCATATCGGTTAAGTCATCGACAGTGGCTATAAAGTGGGTGGTGGGTGGGCTTTGAATTTCTTCGTTGTCCGCATCCCAACCGTCTTGACCGTAGTCCGTCTAGGGCTCTCCTGATAAGGAGAGGTGCTTTAGCGAATTCAGGATGTCACAAAAGGCGAGTGCTGAAAGATGTCCGCAGCAGTAAACTCCATGATCGGCGCCCAATCGGGTTCGATTGGAAGGGGCGCGGGAGGTTCGAAGTCCGGATAGGAGTCCGGTACCTTGGAGTCACGAGCTAAATCAGGGACAGGGTCGGTATTTGGCTCCATCGCCGTAGAGGTAGCAGCCCCCAAGGTGGTGTCCAACCACCCATCCTCGATTGGCGCCGTCTGCTCCGAACCAAGGGTTGGAGCGGATTCTTGTGCGGCCTCCAGGGCACTGTCCGGCAACAGAGCTAAATCGTGCCCATCGAGATAGTGCGGCACGCCTGGCTGTGGCTCAAATCCATCGAAGATCATGTCTCCATGGATGTCGGTCGTCTAGTTCAAACTTCCAAATCTGACCTGATGGCCAGGGCGTAGCTTTCGATCTGCTCCAGATGGCCAAGTGAATTGGCCCGCAGGGCAAAGCCGCCGAATACGAAGGTCTATCTGGGGAGAAAAATCTCACCCTGGACCGCGTTGTTGTTGATGATCGAAGGAGCCATCGGGCCTATAGGTGACAACACAGAGGAACTCTCAATGAAAGCACCAATGTCGGTGTCAAAACCGTCGGATCTCAGGTAGGGGGTCCCGAACTGTGCGTCTAGGCGGATGGTAACAGGAGACAAGGGACACGATGTTTTTACCCAGGTTCGGGCCCTCTGGATGGAGGTAAAACCCTACTCCTGCTTGATTGATATTGATGATATGGGTAGTACAAGAGTGGATCTACCACGAGATCAAGGAGGCTAAACCCTAGAAGCTAGCCTATGGTATGATTGTTGTAATGGTTGTTCGTCCTACGGACTAAAACCCTCCGGTTTATATAGACACCGAAGAGGGCTAGGGTTACACAGAGTCGGTTACAATGGTAGGAGATCTACATATCCGTATTGCCAAGCTTGCCTCCCACGCCAAGGAAAGTCCCATCCGGACACGGGACAAAGTCTTCAATCTTGTATCTTCATAGTCTTGGAGTCCGGCCGATAACGATAGTCCAGCTATCCGGACACCCCCTAGTCCAGGACTCCCTCAATGATCCTCGGCACGCTGTCACTTTGACAACGTACCGAGTCTCAGGGGCTACTATCTATAGAGGGCGCATTCTATATGCAAAACTGTCAGAAGGTACATCATTCTTGCGTACCTCAAACCCCGTCAGTAAACTTCTGACAGCTTCATGCAAACCGCTCTGAGCGGATGAAATCCTTTCAATCACCGTACCCATTAACACACGGTGATCTTCTAAGATAGATGCTCTCCCGAGCAGATCCTTCAGCTCCTCCGACCGCACACCAGTTGGTGCCGGACCTCCCGGCCCCGCCGGACTCGGGGAAACCCTCCGCGACGACACCTCAGGGTCGTCCGCCCCACCTGATGGCAAGGCAGATGGAGGCGTTTCGCTTTCCATCATCTCCGGACGAAGATCCCCCGAAGATGAGCTCTGCTGAGAAGGGCTGAGATCTGAACTACAAGGTAAAAACTTCGGTCATCCTCAGAAATAAAAACAGGAATGTCTCTTATAACAAAACTCCCCTTTCTACTTACGGCTCGCTGGAGGGCTGGTTCCCCTGGGGAAATAGTACGGTCGGGGCCCCTCCCGGTACAGGACCCTCTAGCGAAGATTTCTTCCCCCGCTTTGAGGCCTTGACCTCCGGATCATCAGAAGCGATCCTCTTCTCCCCTTGGAGGGAGGGATTCTCGAACCCCCCTTCCTTAAAGGCCTCCTTAGCGGAGGCGGTAGCTTTCCTGTTCCCCCCTTCGTCCTCTTCCAAAGGCACAGCCTCCAGCATCTTGGTTAGCACCAGGTCCAGCGCGGTCTCAGGGAGGGGGGTCGGACACCTTATTAGCTTTGCTTTTGCTATCCACCCCTGTTCAAGGGATGACTTTTTTTTAAAGGGCAAGTACTATAATAAATGTACGGATAGCACGTCCGGGCACAGGAACTACTTACTTGAGTATCCAGGCGATTGCAACTCAGACCTGCGTCCTTGGTCAAGTCCAGACACATCTCTTGTGATCCAAAGAACAGTTTATACATCTCCACGGGCATTGCGCCCATGAAGTGGTGGAGAGCTCGCGGTCCCTCCGGATTGAATTCCCACAGGCGGAGAGGGCGACGTTTGTAGGGCAGAAGGCGCCGAATCAGCATAACCTGCGCTACTACGACCAGATTGATCTCCCTCTCTTGGAGGTCTCGAATCCGGCCCTACAATATTGGTACGTCCTTGGACGGCCATCAGTCAAGCCCTTTGTTGACCCATGACGCCAGCCGTTGTGGAGGGCCCGAGCGAAAGGCGGGTGGCGCCACCTGCCTGGTGCCCCTGGGAGCAGTGATATAGAACCACTCCTGTTGCCACAAGCCGAGCTCCTCTTGAAAGGAGCCCTCGGGCCATGGAGCATCGGCCCTCTTACTTATAACTGCCCCTCCGCACTCTGCCTGTCGCCCCTCGATCATCTTCTGCTCCACGTTGAAGGTCTTGAGACACAATCCGAAGTGAGGGGTAGTGCGGAGGAAGGCTTCGCAGACAACAATGAACGATGAGATGTGGAGGATGGACTCCGGAGCCAAGTCATGGAATTCCAGCCCGTAATAGAACATGAGCCCCCTCACGAAGGGGTCCATCGGGAAGCCTAACCCCCGACGGAAGTGAGACACGAACACGACGCTCTCACCAGGCTCGGGAGTGGGAGTGACTTGCCCTTGGGCGGCAGCCTATGCGAAACCTCACAGGTTAGGTACCTGGCGTCTCTCAGCTTTAGCACGTCTTCTTCCGTGACGGAAGAGGGCATCCACCGGCCCTATGGGTCGGAGCCAGACATTGTTAAAGGTCCGAAGCGGCCGAATCTGGAACCTTAGGTGTTGGAACTCGAGGCGAGGGCCGGATTCGATTGAGATTGAAGAAAAGGAACGGGCCTTGGTCTCATTATAAAGGGGTAGAATACCAAGAGCCGTCCCCGTGACCATTTGGGACTCACCTTTGATGGAGGGGGCGTGCCAACGGGCACGGTTGGGTTACCCACGTCTGTATTGATGAGAATCCCGGAATAAGGGGACACGATCTCTGCTTCGACAAGACGTGCCAAGGAAACCGCTTCGCTAAACGCGCTGAGGTGGAACAATAAAAACGATTCGAGTAAAGGCTTGGCCGTGGTGTGGCTTCGCGCCACGAAATACGTCAGCAGATTAAACTTGTGTGTATATTATTCTCTCTACGGTGGTACGTGCAATTTATTTTGCAGAGCCGGACACTATCCTGGTGTTCACAAATCTTCAATGAATTATTCGGAGGAGGAACCCGCCTTGCAATGCCGAAGACAATATGCGCGCCGGGCTCGTCTCATTGAAGCCTGGTTCAGGGGCTACTGAGGGAGTCCTGGACTAGGGGGTGTCCGGATAGCCGAACTATCATCACTGGCCGGACTCCAAGACTATGAAGATACAAGATTGAAGACTTCGTCCTGTGTCCGGATGGGACTTTCCTTGGCGTGGAAGGCAAGCTTGGCAATACGGATATGTAGATCTCCTACCATTCTAACCGACTCTGTGTAACCCTAGTCCTCTCCGGTGTCTATATAAACCGGAGGGTTTTAGTCCGTAGGATGAACAACAATCATACCATAGGCTAGCTTCTAGGGTTTAGCCTCCTTGATCTCGTGGTAGATCTACTCTTGTACTACCCATATCATCAATATCAATCAAGCAGGAGTAGGGTTTTACCTCCATCGAGAGGGCCCGAACCTGGGTAAAAACATCGTGTCCCTTGTCTCCTGTTACCATCCGCCTAGATGCACAGCTCAAGACCCGCTACCCGAGATCCGCCGGTTTTGACACTGACACCCTCCGTCTAGGTGAATCAGTCATCTTAGATTGTGCACCGTGACCAAGGTGTAGAGGAAAACGAGAGAACTTAATGTTTATTGCTAAGGCTGGTTGTAATGGTAGTATCATAGCTAGTATCATGCATGCCAACTAGGAAATGAAGAAAGAGAGAGTTGAGTATCATATCATGATACTGTATCATAATAAATGCTATGCTACTATGTGTCATGCATGGCAATAAATAAAGTACTGCATGATACTAATATATGATAGTAAGCATTATTAATATCATTGCGTGCAACGAACTAATCACTGCATGTCATGATTGATAGTCTCAAGTCATTAAAAGCATACAAGCCCACATCTCTTATTGGTTGATTCCTCTATTTAAGTCAAAAAATAAGAAACAACGTGAGAGTTAATGCACCGTGCCAATGTGTTTTGGGACTATTTAGTTTTCGTAAGATGACTTACTCACCTAGACGGAGGGAGTATTCGATTTGACAGCGGGCGGCGCAGTTCCCGATACAGCTTTAATGCAGACGAGGGAGGGAGTAGCAGTTCCCGAAATGTTGAATGGCCAATGCATCCTCCTTCAACTAATGCATGAGGGAAGTAATGGCAGGAGGACCAAGAAAATAGGCTGCACGATGTGAATGCAATGCAGTTTGCCCTTATATAAAGGCGCCCCTCCATTCCAATGCATCTACCACATCATACGCACCTAAGCATTTGCCTAAGCACCTCCACTAAGCACAAAAGAGCTCACTCTAGACCCATGGTGGTGATGCGCGCGAGCGGACAGCGGCTGTGCCAGATGGTCCACGACGCCGGCCTGCGGCATGGCGCCGAGGATCGTCTCCAGACGGTGTTGGAGACCGACTGGTGGATGGCCGCCGTCGACACCAACTATGACTCTCAGTTGGAGCAGATGATCATTGCCACCAGCAACAAGTTTGCCGTTGTCAAGAAGCTCACGGAAGACATCGCCGTACTCCTTCAGCCCGCGCGCCCGGACTCCTTATTGCCTGCCACCCTCATCGTCCTCCATGGCCAAAACCTATTTCAAGCACTAGTGGCCCTGCGAATGCCCGCCGACGCCACGAAGAATGTCCACCTGGAGGTCGCGCTCGCCATGAGGCGCCTCGCCCTGCAAGAATTCGTCGACCTACACATCCACGTGTACGTGCAAATCATGTACATAGGTATCTACAAGGCCAGTGAGGACGCTATGGCGATGGCCTTCCTCAGCCGTCTGGAAGCCTTGGATGCCTTTGCTGAGAAGCACCTTGACCTCGCCACAAAAGCCGTCGCTCCTTAGCCACCGGTCGATGGCCCGGCGCACTAAGTTGAGGAGGAGGAGGTTGTACATTGATGGATGCATCTTTCTTCTTGCCTTCTATAACCACCACTGCTATCGCATCATCGTGGCCTTAATTCTTATTGTGCTATTGCATTCTCGTTCTAGTCAATACCGACATGTGCGATCCCTTTGCTTAATTATATGCATCACTGTAACTAGTACTCCATCTGTCAATTTATAAGTTGTTCTTACCTTTTCCATCAACTTCATACAACGCGCAGGCATCTTGCTAGAAACACTAGAACATGTCGGATCGCGTGTGACCAAACCGACGATGCACCAACCTAGCTACTATGTACCTTTCTTATCTGGCGGAAATAGCCCCTCCCTAGTGTTTCCAATCCTTATTTCTATCTATCGATCATGCCAAGGAGCAGAACCAAATGTTACAATTTATCCATGTTTCTCTACTCCTACTCCTATAAAAGACTCAGTTGGTGATGGTGGTGTGTCTGCCATCCGTCGTTTATGACCATTAGATCTACATCTAACGACTGTGAGCTAAGTTGTGGCATTTTTGCAACAATATCCCACTTCTCTTCTCCAATTTGCAGAAAACACCTTATTATCTTGAAAGCAACCACATCCCTCCCAAACCTCATCAAAACAGCCTGAGAAATATATTTTGAGTTAAAAGTACTCCCTCCTTTCCTAAATATTTGTCTTTCTAGAGATTTCAATAAATGACTACATACGGAGCAAAATAAGTGAATCTACACTTCAAAATATGCCTATATAATTCGTATGTGATAGTCCATTTGAAATCTCTAAAAAGACAAATATTTAGGAACAGAGGGAGTAATATATTTGGAGTATATCAAAACAAGAGTCATTTCTTTCAAGTTTGTGAACAAGTACTACTATTCTACTACTTTGGATCCGTCGCAATGCACGAGCACATTGCTAGTAAAAGGAAAAGTCATGCCGGTTCGCATTGCACCTCCACACGCCCGGGAATCGGGAGTACTCCATGGCCCTTCCGGCACGACACATAGCTTAGGGAAGGCGTGTTGCCTAGCATTTTCACTTTCATGTGGGACCGCTGTTGAGCAAACCGACTATTGGCAAACCGCACCCCACCCGCCGCAAGGTTGGAAAACAGAAACGAGGGGAAGATCTAGCTATAGCACGGAAGCCAAGAAATTTGGTGTTAGATGGGGCTCGTTGATAGAGTAGGAGCATTCCGTACTAGTACTACTCCTACTAGTACCAAGTTTGTACGTTACAACTAGTACTACCACTATACAAATAGTAGGTACGTGCACGACACAACATCATAGGAACGAAAAATGGGAAGATCTTGTTTTGGGTGATTTATCTTTTTTTCAGTCAACGTAGTATGAATAATATGATGTGGGTGGCACCCATGAAGCTTATGTGGCTTGGTTGCATGGCTATGAAAGGTTAGAGAAAAATAAATAGATAATGTGTTTAGAGTGCACTCCACTAAATAGATATACTTTGGATCCATTACAACGGGCCGACACATCTATATCTATACCCCCTATATAGTGTGTGAAAAACTTTGAAAGTTGGTCGTTGGATGAAGCCAATCCGATGGTACAAAGATGGAAAATCCGAGCACTACTAGCCATTGGATATCATCCACCAGATTCTGCCGCATATAGAATCTAGAACACTCCATGGTTGAACTTAATTCATGACTAACTTTGCCAAAACTAAGCTTAGGCAAAGTTAGTTCTTCAAAATGAGAGCCACAAGTTGGCAAGCCTAAGGGAATCTTGCCACATTTTTTGTGTGTATGTCATGTGGGGCCTTGGTGTGGCTTGCCTAAGGTGTGGCTTGAACCAAACACTCACCTAAGTTAGTCAAACTTGCCTAACCTTACGTGTGGTAATCTTTGGCAATCTAAGTGGTTGTTTGGTTCCTAGCCACACCTTGCCACACTTTGCCACACCTAACCTTAGGCAAGTTTGACCAAGTTAGGTAGGTGTTTGGTTCTAGCCACACCTAAGGCAAAGATTTTTTTATGAGCAGTGAGCCCCACATGTCATAGACACAAATAGTGGGCAAGATTCCCTTAGGCAAGCCAAAGTGTGGCTAACAATTTGAGCAACTCAACTAAGACAAGTGTGGCAAAAATCATGTGGCAATATATGGCAAAGATAGTCATAATTGAAACAACCCTAGTAATAAACCAAACAACCCCTAACCTTAGGCAAGTTTGGCAACATTGTATGATAATGTGTGGCATTGCTAGGCCTAAAACCAAACAACCCCTGTGTCTACCACAAAAAATGTGGCTAACAAAATGGCCACCACAAGTGTGGCAAGATTTGGCAAGAAGTTGAGTCTATGACATGTGGACCATGTAGCTAGAAAAGTGTGGCAAGCCACAAGTGTATCAATGAACCAAACACATGCCTATGATATTGTGGCACGCCTAAGCTTACGCGTGGCAACCTTAGGCTGCAAACCAAACATCTATATCTATAACCCTATATAGTGTGTGAATAACTTTGAAAGTTGGTCGTTGGATGAAGCCAATCCGACGGTACAAAGCTGGCAAATCCGAGCACTACTGGTCGTTGGATATGATCTACATTCCACCAGATTTGGCCACATGTAGAATCAAGAAAACTCCACATATAGAAGCATAATGCACAAACCACCAGAATCTCATGCGTGCAATGCATGTGTACCTTACTAGTAGTTGGTAGTAGTAAGAAACAAATTCTAGTTTTGGCATGAGCTCGTACTGCGGGAGCACAACAAGGCCTATCGCATGAGTTACATTTCCCTCTCGGGGCCCACGGGACCGAACTTCAGTGGCTTAGTGCCCGGCCTATGAGTCAATGACATGCAGACCTTAAATATAGCTGGCCCACATGTCATTCTCATGGTGGTGGCGTGGTTCGCGACTCACTCGTTCGAGATGAACCGGCCGGTGGTGGCGTGGCCATGGCGAGGGTGCCACAGCTGGGTGTCAGGGCGCTATGAGGCATAGATGGCCACACCGGCGGGTACTACCTATAGTACAGAAGTACTCCAGTTGAGGATTGATGCCCGGGACGAAATGTGTCACAGGCGCTGGATGAAAATTTGATGGTGTGGGAGTACGGATCGGAGCCCAGCAGCGGAGCAGGCAAACCGCGTCCGATCGAGTGTGGCTATGGTAGAAAGTTGATGGTCGCCGCAGTTCAGCTAGCCCGCATGCCATGCACACAAAGGCAGAGCAGCAGTGGGGCTGAGAGGGATGAGGCACACGTCGGGGGGATGAGGATCCCTGACGCGAACAATCGTACCATTCTGTCACTGACATGTGGGACCCCCAAGCACGGGTTCCTCCTGTCAACGAAGGAAAGGCAGGGCAAGGCAGTGATAGCCACATCAGAGGATCCATGTCCACGTCGGGGGACACTGTGCGGTGGGTTGGAGCGGCATCGTGGGAATCGCGTGTGGGTGTGGCAGTGGTAGAAACAAGAAACATGATGGTCGTCGTGGTTCAACTTCCATGGACAAGCTGTCATGTCTACTGACACATGTATATCAAAACTAGAGTGTTTATATTTCAAGCATGTGAACAAGTATTATTCTACTACTTCGGATCCATTGCAACACATGGGCCAGCACATTGGTAGTAGTAGTGTCTATCTCTATCTCTAGAGGCCTTCCCTCGTTCATCCCTTTCTCTCACAAGATAAACTACTCATACAAATGCATCTTGATGTTCCGTGGAACGCACGAGGATGTTTCCTTGGGGGTCTCTCCAGCGTGGCGTGGCCGTAGTTGCAAGTTGATGCCCCTTGAGATGCCAACATTGAGGGGCACTCGGATTTCCTTCGATGAGCAGGTAAGATGAGTTTGATCACGTAGTAAATGCATTCTAAAGACTACTTCCATGTCCATTTCCTAATTCTCCCCCTACCCACTGTTTCACAGGTTAGGCTCGGTGCGAGTGGAGATTGGCTTGTATATGTACGGGAGGGTACCAACATCAATTTGCACAACATTTACAACAGTGACACCATTCCCGTAGAACCTTTGTACAACATTGGGATCAACCATGCAACAGGCCACCGCATGAATTGGCACGATGGAACCACAATGAGATTGAATAAGATAGCACGAACCTTGCACATGGCGGTCAAAGGCGGACCATGCTGTCTGCGGCCGATTTGTTGTCGTATAAGTACGAAGACGCTGTGCTCCTTTCTAACTGCATCTTTGCGGTGACAATCCAGGGGACTTATTTCGTATGGGACACATCCTACGATATACTCCCTCTCTCCCAATTTATTTGTTTTGAATCTTTTCATTTTATAAGTTTCAAATTCAAATTTAGAGCTCCCCATCACATGTTGAGATTACAATGTCCATTAAATCGTGCGTGCATGTATAGTAAAGAAACAAATCTCGAGTTTGGCGCGAGTTCGTGCAGTGGTAGCACCACAAGGCCTGGCGCAGGAGTTACATTTCCCTCTCAGGGCCCTCGGGACTAAGCTTCAGCTCCTTACTACACCTGCCTTTGAGTCAATAACATGTGGACCCGATAGGTGACTGGTCCACATGTAATGCTCCCAAAGGCAGAGGGGCAGTGGGGCCGAGAGGGGTGAGCCGCAGGTTGGGGGACGTGTGGTATCATGGATTCGAGCGGCGTCGTGGGAATCGCGTGTGGCTGTCGTAGAAACTTGATGCTCACCGCATTTTAGGTGGCCCACATGTCATGCACACAAAGGTAGAGGGACGGTGCGGCCGAGAGGGGTGAGGCGCACGTCGGGGGACGTGGTGCCGTGGGTTGGAGCGGCGTCATGGGAATCACGAGTGGCAGTGGATGAAACGTGATGGTCGCCGTAGTTGAACTTCCATGGACAAGCTGTCATGTCTACGGACACACGCATTGCATACTGATCACTGGAAGGAGTAGTAGAGAAAGCTATGCGGATAAAAATTTCCTTATAGTCAAGCGGACCCACGCTACTACTTTGTTCCAAAGACATGCACACCATCGAAATAGTCCATCTATATCAATATACACCGAGAGGGAATAATTTTATTTACAAGAGAGGAAATAGTTCATCCATCCATAATGCCCTCCTGCTGGTGCAACCTCTTCTTCTTCTTCTTCTTCTTCTTCTTCTTCTTCTTCTTCTTCTTCTTCTTCTTCTTCTTC
>NC_057795.1:324839334-324867022 GCF_018294505.1 Triticum aestivum | reverse complement strand
GAAGAAGAAGAAGAAGAAGAAGAAGAAGAAGAAGAAGAAGAAGAAGAAGAAGAAGAAGAAGAAGAAGAAGAAGAAGAAGAAGAAGAAGAAGAAGAAGAAGAAGAAGAAGAAGAAGAAGAAGAAGAAGAAGAAGAAGAAGAAGAAGAAGAAGAAGAAGAAGAAGATGAAGAAGAAGAAGTGCATTCTCATGTTGGATATATTGTTGCGTTATTATAAATTGGCTAATTAACATGATATTGTTTTTCTTTATGCTTATGTTTGTTGTGGGCTTGCAAGTACATTCAATGTACTGACCTGGCGTGTCATGCCAGATTTCAGGAAAGTCTCGTCGGAAAGGAGTGCTGTACGAGTCTACATCGTTTCCACATCGGTGTCCCTATGCTATGGAGTTCCACTATGACGTTCTTCCACTGTCGCATAGTTGTTATGATCGAGGCCCCTTTATGTTCACTAAATAATGTACATGTTGTTCAGCCGCACCGTGTGTGCCGCTTGGCCTCGCCACCTATTGTAATACAAACTTTGGTTCGCGAGCATCAATAAAGCAGTTGTTCTCTGTACCAAGATGTTGTGTGTTGGCAGAAGACATGGTCTCTGGGCTGGCAATGCATGGTAAACCGGTTGCTCTGAGCTAGGGTGCCACACTGCGGCCCACCACATGGCTCCATCGACGGCCTAGGACGGCCCAGCTTCGACATCAACACCACAAGACCCTCGCGAGGGGCCAAGCCTCCCAAGGCGGACGATGCCCAGACCCCTGAAGGAGCTGGCCTCCTCAGGAGGGCTCCTAAGGGGCGAAGAGATCCATGCAGCTACCTCATGAGGCTCAGCTGACGTGAGCCATGACGACCAAGGCCAGGTGGGCGCTAGGCGGGTATAGAACGCAGGTTTCCTCTTCGGTGGAAGGGAGGCAAGCCACAGGCGCGGAATCCCGAGGAATCGGCCAAAGGTTTCCATTCTGGTGCAACGAGATCAAGACCGCCAGGACGGCAAGACGGAAGTCATCACCGATCCCACCGCAGCGTCACGACAAGTTGCTTTTCGCAGGCGAAGACTACTGTTGTCAGGATAGACTATACTACTTTTCCCCTTTCAAATCCCGTCGTTGTGGAATCCCGTCCCACTCATATTTGGGAGGAGGACCAAGGTACTATATATAGGACTTAGCCACTACCATAGAGAAGGACTGAAATCAGAGCAAGTAGAGCACCACACCAGCTCAAGAACACCTCACCTCCTGAGGCTTGTTCATCCTTTGTACTAGTTCATCCATAGCCCCTCGAGGCTATCCACCACACCACACTGGAGTAGGGTATTACACCACAACGGTGGCCCGAACTAGTATAAATCTCTGTGTCTTAGTGTCTCTCCGAGCTTTGTGCGCTAGGCTAGGGAGGATTGCGAGTAGGCAGGCTGGGCAGGTCGAGATCTCCGCACGCACCCCAGTGTTCGAACCTCTCACGGGTTGCCAGACCCTGAAATCCAACATTTGGCGCGCCAGGTAGGGGGGGCGTCGGATCCTCTCTTCCGCCGTTCGACTCGTCTTGGCTCTGACATCTCCATGGCCGACGCGCGCAGGGCTCGCACCGAGCATCGGGCTGCGGTCATCGCTCGCGTTACTCAGACGGCTCTGGCGGGTGACGGTTGTCCCTACCGCGCTCCTTCTCCGGTGGCCAACACCGCCATAGGCCCTGCCGGCCATAAGCAGCAAGCTTCATCGCTGCACCCAACGGTGCGCCGCGACGGCTGCACCGCTACTCCATCCTTGACTCCAACAGCTTTTTCATCCCACTCGCGCCGCGACCAAGTGGACGCACAGGTTGCTCTGCTCACGGCGCGGGAGCTCCTTCGCTACCTTCCCGTGGGTGATTGATAACCCACAAGTATAGGGGATCGCAACAGCTTTCGAGTGTAGAGTATTAAACCCAAATTTATTGATTCGACACAAGGGGAGCCAAAGAATATTCTCAAGTATTAGCAGTTGAGTTGTCAATTCAACCACACCTGGATAACTTAGTATCTACAGCGAAGTATTTAGTAACAAAGTAGTATGATAGTAACAGTAACAGTGGCAAAAGTAAAGATAGCAGTTTTGTAGTGATTGTAGTAGCAGCAACGGAAAAGTAAATAAGCAAAGCACAATATGTGAAAAGCTCATAGGCATTGGATCAATGATGGATAATTATGTCGGATGTGATTCCTCATGTAATAGTTATAACATAGGGTGACACAGAACTAGCTTCAGTTCATAAATATAATGTAGGCATGTATTCCGAATATAGTCATACATGCTTATGGAAAAGAACTTGCATGACATCTTTTGTCCTACCCTCCCGTGGCAGCAGGGTCCTAGTGGAAACTAAGGGATATTAAGGCCTCCTTTTAATAGTGTATCGGTCCAAAGCATTAGCACTTAGTGAATACATGAACTCCTCAAACTACGGTCATCACCGAGAAGTATCCCGATTATTGTCACTTCAGGGTTGTCAGATCATAACACATAATAGATGACTATAGACTTGCAAGATAGGATCAAGAACTCACATATATTCATGAAAACATAATAGGTTCAGATCTGAAATCATGGCACTCGGGACCTAGTGACAAGCATGAAGCATAGCAAAGTCATAGCAACATCAATCTCAGAACATACTGGATACTAGGGTCAAACCCTAACAAACTAACTTAATTACATGGTAAATCTCATCCAACCCATCACCGTCCAGCAAGCCTATGATGGAGTTACTCACGCACGTCGGTGAGCATCATGAAATTAGTGATGGAGGATGGTCGATGATGATGACGGCGACAAATCTCCTTGTCCGGAGCCCCAAACGAACTCCAGATAAGCCCTCCCGAGAGAGATTAGGGCTTAGCGGCAGCTTCGTGTCGTAAAACACGATGAAACTTTCTCTCTGATTTTTTTCTCCGCGAAACGATATATATAGAGTTGGAGTTGAGGTCGGTGGAGCATCAAGGGGGTCACAAGATAGGGGGCGCGCCCAGGGGGAGGGGTGCGCCCCCCACCTTCATGGACAGGGTGTGGGCCCCCTGGCCTTGATTCTTTCGCCAGTATTTTTTATATTTTCCAAAAGTTATCTTCGTGGATTTTTAGGTCATTCAGAGAACTTTTGTTTTCTGCACAATAAACAACACCATGGTTAGTTTCATTCAAATCATGCAAGTTAGAGTCCAAAAGGCAAAAGTGTTTGGAAAAGTAGATACGTTGGAGACATATCAACTCCCCCAAGCTTAAACCTTTTCTTGTCCTCAAGCAGTTCAGTTGATAAATAGAAAGTGATAAAGAAAAACTTTTACAAACTCTGTTTGCTCTTGTTGTTGTAAATATGTAAAGCCAGCATTCAAGTTTTCAGCAAAGATTATAAACTAACCATATTCACAATAACACTTAGGTCTCATGTTTACTCATATTAATGGCATAATCAGCTAGCGAGCAATAATAATAAAAATCGGATGACAACACTTTCTCGGAACAATTATAATATGATATAACAAAATGGTATCTCGCTAGCCCTTTCTGAGACCGCAAAACATAAATGCAGAGCACCTTTAAAGATCAAGGACTGACTAAACATTGTAATTCAGGGTAAAAGAGATCCAGTCAAGTCATACCCAATATAAACTAATAGTAATGCATGCAAATGACAGTTGTGCTCTCCAGCGTGTGCTTTTTAATAAGAGGGTGATGACTCAACATAAAATTAAATAGATAGGACCTTCGTAGAGGGAAGTATGGATTTGTAGAGGTGCCAGAGCTCGATTTTAAAATAGAGATGAATAACATTTTGAGCGGTATACTTTCACTGTCAACGCAACAACTATGACATCTCGATATCTTCCATGCTATGTACATTATAGGCGGTTCCCAAACAGAATGGTAAAGTTTATACTCCCCCACCACCAACAAGCATCAATCCATGGCTTGCTCGAAACAACAAGTGCCTCCAACTAGAAACAACCCTGGGGGAGTTTTGTTTAATTATTTTGATTTGCTTGGATCTTTTTGATCATGGGACTGGGCATACCGGTTACCAGCCATTTTCTCGTGAATGAGGAGCGGAGTCCACTCCTCTTGAGAATAACCCACCTAGCATGGAAGATACAGACAACCCTAGTTGAAACATGAGCTGCTCGAGCATACAAAATAGAATTTTATTTGAAGGTTTGGAGTTTGGCACATACAAATTTACTTGGAACGGTAGGTAAATACTGCATATAGGAATGTATGGTGGACTCATATGGAATAACTTTGGGGTTTATGGAGTTTGGATGCACAAGAAATATTCCCGCTTAGTACAGGTGAAGGCTAGCAAAAGACTGGGAAGCGAAAAACTGAGAGAACGACAGCAGTCATGAACATGCACTAAAATTAATCTACACCAAGTGTAAGCATGAGTAGGATATAATCCACCATGAATATAAATATCATGAAGGCTATGTTGATTTGTTTCAACTACATGCGTGAACATGTGCCAAGTCGAGTCACTCAATTGATTCAAAGGAGGATACCATCCTATCATACCACATCACAATCATTTTAATAGCATGTTTGCAGGCAAGGTAAATCATTATAAGCTCCTAGCTAACTAAGCATGGCATAAGCAACTATAATCTCTAAATGTCATTGCAAATATGTTTACTCATAATATGCTAAATCGGGAACGATGAACTCATCATATTTACAAAAACAAAAGAGGTTGAGTTCATACCAGCTTCTCTCATCTCAATCAGTCCATCATATATCGTCATTATTGCCTTTCACTTGCACGATCGAACGGTGTGTAAAATAATAATAGTGCACATGCATTGGACTAAGCTGGAATCTGCAAGCATTCAATTCAAGAGAGAAGACAAAGTAATAGGGCTCTAAGGTAAATCAACAATCATGCATATGAGAGCCAGTAAACATTTTCATTATGGTCTCCAACTCTTGACCCCCAAAGGAAAGAAAAGAAACAAAACTATTTACACGGGAAAGCTCCCAACAAGTAAAAGAAGAGCGAGAAATCTTTTTGGGTTTTTCATTTTAATTACTAGTACAAGCATGGAAAGTAAACTAACTAATTTTTTGTTTTTCTTAAGGTTTATCAAACACACAAGACGAAATCTAGAAAAATGAATTTAAAGTAGCATGGATAATACAATGAAAGAGTATGAGCACCGACAACTAGAATGGTGTGTGAACATGAATGTAAAGTCGGTGAGAAATACGTACTGCCCCAAGCTTAGGCTTTGGGCCTAAGTTGGTCTAATGCCAAGGATCGCGACTACTCTCCCCGGTGTACTGAGGAGTGTCATCGGGATACCACTGGCTAGTGATCTCCTCCGGATCCCACTGATAAGATTATGGACGATAAGGGTCCAATGGTGCTTCTGGCTCAGGCTCTAGAGCTGACGTCTGGCCTCGACGTGTGTACACTGCTTCCGGCGAGACAAGGTAATGGTTTGCAGTTAAATCAAACAACAAAGGCGCAGGCAGGGTAATAATCTCATTGTGTTTCTTATTAAATCTCAAGTTATACAGAAGCATCTTATCATCATTGTGAACAATAAACTCATGCGCTACCATGCTCCTGTAATCTAAAAAGGTAAGAGGCAGCAGTGTCTCCTCTTTCTCATCATGTCTGATAGGTATCTCAAAATGTTTAGCAAGGCGTGCAACATAGATACCTCCAAAGATGGGCCCCTTTGTATGGTTCAGGCTTAACCGTTTAGCAATAAGGACACCCATACTAAAATTGTTATCACCAAATAAGGCATGGAACGGGATAATAATTTCAGGAACACTGAAGTTTCCACTATTTCCACGACCAATTAAGCATCGACTAGAAAATATGGCAAAGTAGCGTAAAACAGGAGAATGTATGCTAGTGATTCTCGCATCGGAATCCTTCTTCGAATACCCTACAGTAATAGTGTTAACAAAACCATCCACATCTTTACGATGTGGTTCATCTAAGCTGCCCTGAAAGGGTATTCTACTAACCGCACAAAAGTTATGTAATGACATTTCCTTAGTCTCATCATATAAATGAAAAGATACTGAAGGAGGTGAATTCTTAGGATAATAGTAAAAGTTTTGCACGAAAGTATTGGTGAGTAAGAGATACTGATCGATCTGGTCGTGGAGGAAGTCAGTGAGGCCCGCATTTTCGGCCAAAGAATAAAATTCTTCATAAATCCTGGCTGCTCTCAAGAAATTATCACATGGCCACTCACAAGGCCTTACTTCCGCTATGCGAGGAAGATTATACTTGGCCTTTTCTTCCTCCTTAGCTTGTTTATCCTTGGATCCTTGGCTAGAAGAGCCCCTCAATAATCTCCTTAACATTTTCTAAAAATTTCTGAAAATTTTAGTAACTTCAAAGTAAAAGTGAATCAAACTTAAACAAGATTGACAACAACTACTCCCACAAGTGCCTAGAGCCTATATCATGCATTAGAATTAGTTGGGACCTCATAAATTTGACATGCAAGCTCAAGAACAGGGTCACCTAGGTAGCAAAAATTTTCAACGAATAAAGCACTAGAACAAAAACTAATTGGACCACTTGAGGAGTCACATACCAAGCAACAATCTCCCAAAGCAGTTTTGTGAATGGAGCTTTGAGCAAGGAGATCGAAAATCGCAGCAAAATGAGCTAGAACTCGTGCTTGAGCTGGATGGGGATTTTTTTGGGAGGAAGATGGAGTGTGCGGGTGCAGGAATAAGTGGAGGGGGCCACTGTGGGCCCACGAGACAGGGGGGCACGCCCTCCACCCTTGTGGCCAGGTGCTTGCCCCCCTGCTGTGTTCTCAGTGCCTAAAATCCTCAAATATTCCATAAAAAATCATACTAAATTTGCAGGGCATTTGGAGCACTTTTATTTTCGGGATATTTTTTTATTGCATGGATAATTCAGGAAACAGGCAGATAATACTATTTTTGCTTTATTTATTCTAAATAACAGAAAGTAAAAAGAGCGTACAGAAGGTTGTGCCTTCTAGTTTCATCCATCTCATGATCATCAAAAGGAATCCACTAACAAGGTTGATCAACTCTTGTTAGAAAACTCATTCCGAATAACATGGAACCACAGAAATTTCGAATAACACTAAGTTACCTCAATGGGGATATGAACATCTGCAACAATAAGAATATCATATTTTTTCTTGACAGTAGGAAGAGGAAATTCAAAACCTCCAATAATGATAGTTGGGACTTTTCCAATAGAATTGATACTATGAACTTGAGGTTGTTTCCTCGGAAAGTGTACCGTATGCTCATTACCATTAACATGAAAAGTGACATTGCCTTTGTTGCAATCAGTAACAGCCCCTGCAGTATTCAAAAAGGGTCTACCAAGGATAATCGACATACTGTCACCCTCAGGAATATCAAGAATAACAAAGTCCGTTAAGATAGTGACATTTGCAACCACAACAGGCACATCCTCACAAATATCGACGGGTATGGCAGTTGATTTATCAGCCATTTGCAAAGATATTTAGTAGGTGTCAACTTATTCAATTCAAGTCTATGATATAAAGAGAGAGGCATAACACTAACACTAGCTCCAAGATCACATAAAGCAGTTTTAACATAGTTTCTTTTAATGGAGCATGGTATAGTTGGTACTCCTGGATCTCCAAGTTTCTTTGGTATTCCTCCTTTAAAAGTATAATTAGCAAGCTTGGTGGAAATTTCAGCTTCCGATGTCTTTCTTTTAGTTGTAATGATATCCTTCATATATTTAGCATAAGGATTTAATTTAAGCATATCATTAGGCGCATACATACGAAGATAGGCCTAATCATTTCAGCAAAGCGCTCAAAATCCTCATCATCCTTTGTCTTGGATGGTTTAGGAGGAAAAGGCATGGGTTTCTGAACCCATGGTTCTCTTTCTCAACCGTGCTTCCTAGCAACAAAATCTCTTTTATCATAACGTTTATTCTTTGATTGTGGGTTATCAAGATTAAAAGCAGGTTCAATCTCTACATAATTATTATTGCTAGGTTGAGCATCAACATGAACATTATCATTAACATTATCACTAGGTTCATGTTCATCACCTGATTGTGTTTCAGCATCAGAATTAGAAATATCATTGGGATTCTCTGGTGTGTCTACAATGGGTTCAATAGAAGCATGCAAAGTCCTATCATTTTTGTTTTTCTTCTTTTTAGAAGGACTAGGTGCATCTAAATTATTTCTCTGAGAATCTTGCTCAATTCTCTTAGGGTGGCCTTCAGGATACAAAGGTTCCTGAGTCATTTTACTAGTTCTAGTAGCCACTCTAATAGCAAAATCATGATTAGTATTTAATTCATCGAGCAAATCACTTTGAGCTTTAAGTACTTGCTCAGCTTGAGTGGTAACCATAGAAGCATATTTGCTAATGAGTTTAAGTTCACCTTTAACTCTAGCCATATAATCACTCAAGCGTCCAATCTCGAAAGCATTATTCTTTAATTCTCTACCAACATAAGCATTAAAACTTTCTTGTCTAGCCATAAATTCATCAAAATCATCTAAGCATTGGCTATGAAATCTAGTAGAAGGAATTTCAACTTTATCATATCTATAGAGAGAATTTACCTTTACTACCTGTGTCGGGTTATAAAGACAATGTGTTTCTTCAACAGCCGGTATATTAAGACCATGTATTTCTTCAATAGGAGGTAAATTCTTAACATCTTCAGCTTTAATACCTTTTTCTTTCATTGATTTCTTTGCCTCTTGCATATCTTTAGGACTAAGAAATAGAACACCCCTCTTCTTCGGAGTTGGTTTAGGAATAGGCTTAGGAGTTGGCTCAGGAGTTGGCTCAATTGGCTCAGGAATTGCCTCAGGAATTGGCTCAGGAAGAGTCCAATTATTTTCATTACTCAATATATTATTCAATAACAATTCAGCTTGGTCGACTGTTCTTTCGCTAAAAACACAACCAACACAACTATCCAAGTGGTCCTTGGAAGCATCGGTTAGTCCATTATAAAATGTATCAAGTATTTCATTTTTCTTAAGAGGATGATCAGGCAAAGCATTAAGTAATCGGAGAAGCCTCCCCCAAGCTTCTGGGAGACTCTCTTCTTCGATTTGCACAAAATTATACATTTCCCACAAGGCAGCTTGTTTCTTATGAGAAGGGAAATATTTAGCAGAGAAGTAATAAATCATATCCTGGGGACTGCGCACACAACCAGGATCAAGAGAATTAAACCATGTTTTAGCATCACCCTTTAATGAGAATGGAAATATCTTAAGGATATAACAGTAGCAAGACTTCTCATCATTAGTAAACAGGGTGGCTATATCATTCAACTTGGTAAGATGTGCCACAACAGTTTCAGATTCACTGCCATAAAAAGGATCAGATTCAACCAAAGTAATTATCTCAGGATCAACAGAGAATTCATAATCCTTATCTGTAACAAAGATAGGTGAAGTAGCAAAAGTAGGGTCATATTTCATTCTAGCATTCAGAGTTTTCTGTTTAAGTTTAGCTAGTAACTTCTTAAGATCGGATCTATCATTGCAAGCAAGAATATCTCTAGCAGTTTCTTCATCCATAACATAACCCTCAGGAATAACAGGCAATTCATACTTAGGGGGAGAACCTTCATCATCACTATCATCAATAATATAATCTTCAATAATTTCATTCTCTCTAACCCTAGCAAGTTGTTCATCAAGAAATTCACCTAATGGCACAGTAGTATCAAGCATAGAAGCAGTTTCATCATAAGCATCATGCATAGCAGAAGTGGCATCATCAATAACATGCGACATATCAGAATTCATAGCAGTAGGAGGTTTAGGTGTCGCAAGCTTACTCATAACAGAAGGAGAATCTAGTGCAGAGCTAGATCGTTACCTCTCCTCGTAGTTGAGGAAAAAATCTTAGTTCTTGCGTCTTTCAAGTTCTTCATAGTGATCAGCAGATATAAATCCCAAGTGACTTAAAGAATAGAGCTATGCTCCCCGGCAACGACGCCAGAAATTAGTCTTGATAACCCACAAGTATAGGGGATCGCAACAACTTTCGAGGGTAGAGTATTCAACCCAAATTTAGTGATTCGACACAAGGGGAGCCAAAGAATATTCTCAAGTATTAGCAGTTGAGTTGTCAATTCAACCACACCTGGAAAACTTAGTACCTGCAGCAAAGTATTTAGTAACAAAGTAGTATGATAGTAACAGTAAAAGTGGCAAAAGTAAAGATAGTAGTTTTGTAGTGATTGTAACAGCAGCAACGGAAAAGTAAATAAGCAAAGCACAATATGTGAAAAGCTCGTAGGCATTGGATCAATGATGGATAATTATGTCGGATGTGATTCCTCATGTAATAGTTATAACACAGGGTGACACAGAACTAGCTCCAGTTCATCAATGTAATGTAGGCATGTATTCCAAATATAGTCATATGTGCTTGTGGAAAAGAAATTGCATGACATCTTTTGTCCTACCCTCCCGTGGCAGCGGGGTCATAGTGGAAACTAAGGGATATTAAGGCCTCCTTTAAACAGAGTACCGGACCAAAGCATTAGCACTTAGTGAATACATGAACTCCTCAAACTACGGTCATCACCGAGAAGTATCCCGATTATTGTCACTTCGGGGTTGTCGGATCATAACACATAATAGGTGACTATAGACTTGCAAGATAGGATCAAGAACTCACATATATTCATGAAAACATAATAGGTTCAGATCTGAAATCATGGCACTCGGGCCCTAGTGACAAACATTAAGCATAGCAAAGTCATAGCAACATCAATCTCAGAACATAGTGGATAGTAGGGATCAAACCCTAACAAAACTAACTTAATTACATGGTAAATGTCATCCAAGCCATCATCGTCCAGCAAGCCTACGATGGAATTACTCACGCACGGCGGTGAGCATCATGAAATTAGTGATGGAGGATGGTTGATAATGACGACAGCGATGAATCCCTCTCTCCGGAGCCCCAAATGGACTCCAGATCATCCCTCCCAAGAGAGATTAGGGCTTGGCGGCGGCTCCGTGTCGTAAAACGTCATGAAACTTTCTCTCTAATTTTTTTCTCCGCAAAACGGAATATATAGAGGTGGAGTTGAGGTCGGTGGAGCATCAGGAGGCCCACGAGACAGGGTGGCGCGCCCAGGGGGAGGGGGCGCCCCCCACCCTCGTGGACAGGGTGTGGGCCCCCTAGCCTTGATCCTTTTGCCAGTATTTTTTATATTTTCCAAAAGTTATCTCCGTGGATTTTCAGGTCATTCCGAGAACTTTTGTTTTCTGCACAATAAACAACACCATGGCAGTTCTGCTGAAAACAGCGTCAGTCCGGGTTAGATTCATTCAAATCATGCAAGTTAGAGTCCAAAACAAGGGAAAAAGAGTTTGGAAAAATAGATACGTTGGAGATGTATCAGTGATCTCTACAAGGAGTGGCTCGAGCGTATCGCCGAGCTCATCAGCGTCGCGCACGGATGCTCTGACGGACCGGCTCGCTCGCTGGCTCACCAACCATCTGCAGCGGGTGACGTCACACACGGGGCTCCTCCTCCGCCTCCGGCCCGAGGCCCATCGTCGAGCGAAGGCGTATGGCTCCACGGCGCGACCCGCAGCGCCCGGCGCCGGCTCGAGGTGACGTGAGCTACCATGTGGTGCAACGTCCCCAAGGAGAAGCGTGTGTGCTTCCAGCGCCCCAGCACCAGGCACGCGAGCCGCCATAGGAGGTGGCAGTGCACGTGCATCAAGACTATATTCCACCCCCTCGACGACCTCTGGTGGCCACGGCAGGATGTCCTGCGTTCACTGCGGAGGTCCACAACATCGTCTGGCCGAGAAAGTTCAAGCCCGACCTGCCTCCATGCTATGACGGCTCCGCAGACCCCGCCGAGTTCCTGCAGCTCTATGCCTTGAGCATCAAAGCAGCCAACGGCGGCGAGAAGATCATGGAAAATTGGTTCCCGATGGCCCTCAAGGATGGCACGCGTTCTTGGCTCCAGGACCTGACTGATGGGTCGGTTTCTTCCTGGGATGAGATGCGCAGCCGCTTCATCGCCAACTTCCAGGGCACTCACGACCATCCGCCGGCCGCAGGCGACCTACGCCGCGTCAAGTAGCAACCTGGAGAGACCCTGCATAAATATATCCAGCGCTTCAACAATGTCCACCTCAAGATTCCCAAGGTATCAAACGAGGCCATCATGTCTGTGTTCACTGATGGCGTCCGTGATGTCAAGATGAAGGAAGAGGTCGCCATCCACGAGGACCTCTGCACTGCCCTGGAGATGTTCAACATGCAACAAGTGTGCGAGGGCTAAGGAGGGACGCCTTTCCCTCCTCGAGCTCCCAGATGCTGATCCAGAAGACAAGAAGACCAAGACCAAGGACGCGAAGCGTAAGGGGCCAGCCGTGCTTGTGGCCGAGCCAGAGACCAAGCGTGGTTGCGACCACCCCGAGTCATCCAAGGGCAGGCGGCCGTTCTGCGCCTTCCACAACGTCTACAGCCACAACACCAGCAACTGCCAGGAGCTCAGGGCTCTCCGCAACGGGCGCCTCGGTCGACTCCCTGAGCACAACAATCGGGGCTATGACCACGGAGGTGGCTGAGGTGGAGGACGCTGGGACGGATGCGATCACCGTCAGGAGTGGCGCGACCAGCCTCGTGAGGACCGATGGCAGGACCAGCCTCGCGAGAGCAACTAGAGGGAGCAACCTCGTGAGGATCTCCCTTAGGGCAATGCAGCCTTGCCTCCTCTGCCTCCACCGCCAAGATGGAACGAAGATCACCACCAGGACGAGGGGGCTGGGGGCTTCCAGGAGCCGCGAGCCATCCCCTACATCTTGGGCGGCTCACAAGCCCCAGCTTCTCACCATGTCTTCAAACAGTTTGCGCGCGAGGTCAATGCGGCGCTCCCCAAGCTTGAGGCAACTCGCCCTCTGAAGTGGTCCAAGTGCGCCATCACCTTCGACTCCACAGACCGGCTCAAGTGCAAGGCTACCGCAGGCGCGCTCCCCATGCTCTGATCCCCCGTCATCAGCATTTTAACCGTCACCAAGACTCGCATTGATGGCAGAGGAGCTCTCAATGTTCTCTCCATCCAGACGTTCGACAGACTCCAAGTGCCGTACTACCAGCTGCACCCCTCCAAGCCATTCTCAGGAGTGACCGACGAATCGACACACCTGATCGGGCAAGTTCGCCTCATTATCACCTTCGGCGAGCGCAAAAACTACACACCGAGCTCATCGTCTTCGACGTCGCCGACATTCGCCTTCCCTACAACGCTATCCTAGGGTACCCAGCACTAGCCAAGTTCATGGCAGCCACGCACCATGGCTACAACATCCTCAGGATGCCAGGAAGTGGCGGCATCATCACGGTCGCCTGTCAGGAGAAGGATGCGGTGTGCTCCCTCGAGCGCGCTTTCGAGGCTGCAGCAGTTGGGAACCCAGAAGACGACGACGCCGTCCTCCCTCCTGAAGTCGCTCCCAAGACAAAGAAGCTGCAGCTGGGCTAGGGGTCTCGTGAGGAAGCATCACTCAAGGATGCAACACTGAGTCTTGCATCTTTGGACGCGGAACCTTCCCCCGTCGCATAGGAAGGTGTGCCCGGTGCCCCTCTCAGTCTGGGCTCGGGGGCTCTCCTCTGGAGGGTCTCGGACCTAGCCAACGTCGTGAGAGTGGCGCTCGCGCACCATGTGGAGGCGCTCTTCAGAGCACGCTTCCCAGGAGAAGACAGCAGGCGTGAGGCACCAGGCGTTCAGGAGTTCATCAACAAGGCAATCGAGGAGATTCAGGAAGGAAGGATTCTGCAAGGTGGTCGTCACCTGCCGCGAGGCGGAGCTCGCTGCCCTAGCGAGGGTAAGGAGTTTCGTGTCTGCATCGACATCCCTGGGCTCAACGGGGCCACGTCTCGGCAGCTCATGTGGCTGTCTCGTGTCGGCCGATGCGAGGGACCGCCGCACAGCTATGTCCGCATGCCTTTTGGCCTGGCGGGCGCGAGTGAGGCGTTCCAGCGCTGCATGAGGGACGCTCAGGCAGCCTACAAAGCCAGGAACCAGGCGATCCTTGCGGAGATGAAGGAGCACCTTCAGGAGCCTCCAGATCCGTCCGAGTCCCCCGAGGCCCTGCACCGGAGCAGCTCATGAGGAACGGCTTCAGCAGCGCGCATTTTTTGGCTACTTCAGCAACTCTTCAGCAAAGGTATCAGGTGACATCTCCCGAGTTCGTTCAGTTTGGGGACGCCCCTCGGGCTGCATCAGCCCCAGGCCGTGTGGGTCTGTCCCTACGGCCTGTATCCCCTTTTGCACTTTATCAAAGCCAGTTACAATCCTTTGCAAACTACCTTCGAATTACCAACTACCTGACATGCGCTTAGTCGCTAAGAACGTCTCGCACCCTTGCAAGCCCTCCCATGACCGCCTCATGATTAAGGACTGGCACGGCGTCTATGGTCGGGTTCGTCCGTGCAGCGTCGCTAAACCCAAGCAGCTGAGCTCTGGCTCACAGACTGGTCCCGTGTATGTCAGCTCCCGTGGCTATTGGTGCCTTATTCTCGCATGAACTAATCGTGATGGGTAAGAAAGGGTGCACGACATGGTGCCCCCGTGGCCACGGGAACCGCGAGCCAGTTGTTTTTCGTCAAGATCTTTGCATGAGAAGACTGGGCACATCGTTTATGCTCGGGTCCGTCCCTGCAGCATCGATAAATCCAGCGGTTGAGCTCTGTCTGGCAGGACGGACCCGTTCACGTCACCTCGTGGGGTCGTTGGTGTCTGGCCTTCTCATGCAATAACCTCAGGAAACTCATTCGGCGCAGGCTGCCTAACCATCTCGCAAGACCAATCCAAGCATCCCCAATCAAGACCAGGCACAACCCTCCTTGAGGTAGGGCCTCGTGAATCCCGCGCTGGTTCACGGGTGCCCATATACAGCTCCTCCAACCCTACCGTGTAAGCCACGTGCCAGGGCGAGGCTGTACACGCCTCGGGGTCTCTCCTCAGAGGGAGCCCCCTCCCACACACCAGTGGAAGCACCATGCTCCATGCTGGCCGTCGACACTGCTGAGGAGCGGCTATGCCCATGCATGAGCGGAAGCGCTATGCTCCGCGCTAGTGATAAACAACCGGGGGTGGCCTCACGGCCGCATTAATCCCAGGGAGCCTCTGGGCTCAGTGACTAGCCTCACCGTGCTACTCTCCCTCGGGAAGGTAGTGCGAGGGGGCTGGGCATGGGGGCTATGCTCAGGTCACGCCTTGCGTACCCCACCTCTCCAGGCCTCACGGGTCTGGTCTTCGTGCACCTCTCCCAAGCGAGATCTCGGAAAGGGAACGGTAGGATGGTCTGTTCGTACGTCAAGGGGGACTCCTAAGCATCGCGACTCAAGAGCCTAACTGGCCTTGTAGCCCCTCACTTCTTGGGCTCGCCCTGGTGATCCTAACGACTCAATGATGGCTGAGGTATGCGCAGGGCCGGGCCCTGCCGACGCAGAACGCCAAGACCTGGTTGTCACCCTTTTCTTTCAAGCCGTTCGTACGTGAAGGGGGACTCCTGAGCATCGCGACTCAGGAGCCTAACTGGTCACGTATCCCCTCACGTCTTGGGCTCGTCCTGGTGATCCGGACGACCCAACGACGGTTGAGGTATGCGCAGGGCCGGGCCTGGCGGACGCAGAACACCAAGGCTTGCCACTGCATCTTTTCCTAAGTTGTTCGCACGTCAAGGACTCCTGAGCATCGCGACTCAGGAGCCTAACTGGTCTCGTAGCCCCTCACCTCTTGGGCTCGTCCTAGTGATCTGTACGACCCAACGACGGCTGAGGTACGCGCGGGGCCGGGCTCTACCGACGCAGAACAATAAAGCAAATAGAAAAGCTAAAGGAGCATATTCTAGTTATTACCAAACACATTGTTCCAAGCAAATAGTTTTAAACGCCTCCCCTAGGCATATCGCATGGTGTAGGATAAAAAGACGAAAGCAGGTTCTCCGAGCCACCTATTCAGACTTGGGTGTCACCACCGCTCGCCAGCGGAACCTCATCGCCAGGCGTGTAGCTTGTCCCACCGGCTTCGCTTGGAGGGCCAACCACCATGTACTTGTTCAGCATGGCGTCCATGGAGCTCTTCACGGCGGTAGTAGCAGCATCCCGGGAGTCGGTGTTCACCGAAGCAAGGAAGGAGGAGAGGTCGAAGCTGGCATCCTGGAGATAAATATGGCTAAAGACGCACGTCAGAGCCGAGGAAGAAAGTGAGCGTGCCTCGCCTTCCACCAGGGACGTAAACCCATTGACAGCATCTTCGAGCACCACGACGACTTCAGGAAGCAGAGCAGCAGGGCTCTCCCCCGGGGTCATCGCCACCGCCCATCCTGAGGGACCATCTCCAAAGAGCGCCTTCTAGGCCTTGTGGAAGCGCGCCTCGAGGGAAGAGAGGGTGTCGCGTTCCATGGCGGCCAGCTTCTTGGCCTCGTACAGGGCCGCATGGGCTGCCTCCGGCTCCTCCCTTAGCTTCACCAGGCGATCACGCTCTCCAGCCTGCTCTGAGGCCATCTTCTTCACCTCGGGGTCCTGACTGGCGACAGCAGCCTCCTGGGCCTTCAACTTCTCCTCGTGCTCCTGGAGCTGGCTGGCCTGGGTGGCCTGCTGGTCCTGGAGGGTCTTTAGATGAGCCTTCGCCACACGACACCGGTTCTCAGCTTCTGTGGCCTCCTTCCGTGCCAGGTCGCACGCCGTGGCGGCCACCTTGAGCACCTTCTGGGCCTCCTCCGTAGAGTCCCAGGCCACGCGAACAAATGCTTCGGCCCTGAACCAACCAGAGATCAACCCCAGGCGTCCTTGCACCGAACGACAATCCGGGCCTGGAGGAGGTCCAGTTCCGTCCTTGCCTCTTCCAGGGTCCCAGAAGGAGAAGGAACACCATGGCTCGGCCACGCGCTGGGCAAGGAAGGAGACGCCCTCAGCGCCAAGGCAGAAGAAACCTTAGCCTCATGAAGGACCGGGGGCTCCGGAGACTGGTTGCCCCAGCAGCCGCGACAAGATTGGGTGCCGGAGGAGTCAGGCCTGCCAAGGGCACCGGCACCTCCTTAGGACGGGCATCCACGTCCTCCGAAGCGGGCGATGCCCTTGGGGCTGCGGGGGCTCCGGTGTTCTTCTTCACTAGAGCCGCGGGGGCACTCCGTCACTTGTAGCCATGGCAACCTCCGTGCCCTCCTTCTACTTCTTCGGCACCTGCTGCCTACCAACATGAGAATATGCTCAGCGCCACTTCAAGAACTGACAAGCAAGGATAAGGTAGAAACTTACTAGTCAATGAAGGCGTAGTGCCTCTTCATGCTCAGCAGCGGGTGCTGAGGCGGAGCAGCTGGCGCCGATGTGACACCCCAAAATTTTAACCTTGTTTTGTTAATTAAAATTTTGCCATAAAATTTAAACTTTTAATTTCTGGAATTTATTTTGATTTCAGAACCATTCTTCTCTTGGTTATTATGGAGTTTTTACCCCCAAGTGAAAACTTTCCAAATGTTTTGTTGGACTTGTGTACCCTCTCAAGAAAAACTTTTCTTTTCATCAGAGGAATTAATTATATAATAATTTTCCTGATCTTTATTTCTTTAAAAATGGTCTCCCATGGTTTTAGGGTACCATTTGAACTACAACCCTTTGATAAATTTATTTAAAAATTCCAACCAAAATTTGGAGATGTCATGCGATGTTTTTAAATCACTTTTATGCAAAAATATCTTATGATTTATTGGAGATTTTGAGCTCTACACCATATTTTCAAATCTGGTCCAGTGGGAAAATTTGCACTATAGCCTATTTAAGTATTTCTTTAAAGCCTCCACCAAAATTATGGGATGTGAGTGGTAGCATGTAATTCAACTTTATGCAAAAACCTAGTGATGTTCTTTGGAAAATTGAGTGAATCAACCTCCTTTTCATTCTGGTCCAGCCTTGTGATTTCTACTGCAACCCTCATTATTTTTGCCCTAGTGACCTTGTGCTTTTTCCTGCTTGTAGTCAACCCTACAAAACCCCTAAGTCCAGGAGCATGCACCCTTTGGGCCATTTTTGGTTCATGTAATGATGCCATTTACTCCCTGTCCAGAATTGAAGTTTTGCAAAAACTTGCACTAACAAATTTCTACATTTGGCAAACTAACCTCACCACCCTCTCATTCATCTAAAGAGACCCCACTCTGGAAGATTTGACCACCCCAAGTACTGCCTAGATGCCTCTGGCATTTTGTCAAACACCCTGTGTGCCTAGACAGATTTGGCATGGTTGAAGGTTTTGTGTTGTGAACTTTCCCCTTGTCCAAACCAAGTTGTCTAGTAGCCTTCTAACTATCTCTAACCTAGGCCTGTGGATTTGCATTGGCTCTCTAGCAATTATGGTCGCCCCGGCATTTCATCGAACGAGTGCCGTGCATGCCCGGAGCGCGAGCAGAGCGCACGTTTTGCACGTGCTCGCGTCCGAGCCAGCACGCCCCCTGGATAAGTTTCCCCGAGCACATCCTGATCCTCTCCCTCTCGCTGCATCATGCCAGAAGCCTCGACCGCCCCCTCGCCCCTGCAGCGTCGCCACAGCAAGCCTCTTGGCGGCACGCCTGTGGCCGCGTCCGCCCCCTGCCATGGGCGGCACCGCCCAAACCACCGCAGCGCGCCTGCTCGCCTCCTTAGACAGTGGAGCGTTCATCGTTAGCCCCTGAAGCCAGCCAGCCACCGCCACATCATCCTGCAGCACAGTAGGGCGGTCCGCCGACGAGCTTATCCACGGCCGCCGTGAACCGACATGGATGTGCTATAAAAGGAGGCCCCCGAGCTCCTCCGAACACTCAGGCAGCCTCACACCGTCCTCCTAGTGCCCCCGTTGCCATCAATTGATGAGGAAAAGGCCGTCTTCACCCTCTCCGGTCAACTCGGCCGCCGCCTCGTCCCGGCTCACCCCGGCGCCACCAGGGCCTCCCCCACCTTTCTATCACCACCACTCGACTCCTCTTCGTCTTGCGGAGCCGCCCAGACCCCAAGCTACGACGGAAAGCCACCGTAGCCCCAAACCCACTTTGCTACCGAAGCCACCGGCCGCCGCGAAGCTCACCGCCGGCGACTCCCTCCGTCCCCGCTAGAAAGTCAACCCCCGATAGGACCGCCTCGACCCCCTGATCCCGCGGATGGCCTCGGTTTCCCGAACGGTGCCGCCGTTCGCCGGTGAGCATCGCCGGAGTCCCACCTCCGCTCGGACAGAGGAAGAGGAGGGAGTGGAGACTAGTCAAACCTGACTAGTGCCCCCCCTGGACCCACTGTCAGTGACTCCCCGCGCGGTCCACGCTGGATAAGTGGAGGCGTAAAACCTCAAGTACGTCTCCTCAGCCCGAAAGCATAATCCCGTTTGAAACATTTTCTTTTTCTGTTTTTATTAAAAACAGATTTTTACCAAAACTTTGACTGGCTATAACTTCTTAAATATAGGTCCAAATGAATTGATTCTTTTTCCTACCTCTCTCAAATTTAGTCTAGTTTACTTTAAGATTTATTTGAAAAAATATCAGACAACCTTTTCGTACTGTTTTTGAAACTATATATTGATTCAAAAATATTTTAAATAGGATTTTTGGAGAGAGAAGAAAACTTTCAAAAAATTTAGGATGCACCCTGCCTCTACACAACTTGAAGGCAAGCATTCTAAACCCTGGCATAATATTGTCATGTGTTGTTTGATACGGTTACAACACCTCTCGTCTCGAATTTTTTTGTTATTTTTCTGTGATGATATGGTCAAACTCTCGAGTGCATATTGATGATTCATGTTGTTGGAGTTTGATATGTTGAAATGGTAGTCACCATCACATGTCTCTCGTGCATACTGGAAGGAACTCGGGGAAGCTTCTGTCTTGGGTAGACACGAGCTTGTCTTTGGTCGTTGAGACGGCTGTGTCCGGTACGGCACACTGAGACATGATGAGTGATAGTTATGTCTGTTGCTTGAAAACACATTTGTTATGCTAATCATGCAGGTAACACATAAACCTCCTGAGTCGACCGTGGAGCGAGTCTTGTTCCAGTAACCCCCACACTTGTTTCGTACTACCACTGGTCCCTGCCACAGGTAGGGTACGGTTCAGTAATTTGTCAACCCCTTTCTAGCACACACCATACAGAGGGGCCGGGATGAGGGTACCATGGCCATGGATTAAAGCCAGTCATCCGGTCAAGGGGCATGGGTGTTTCCGGTTGGGACCGAGAGGGGAGGCCACCCCTTAGAGCGCGTGATATAAATTTGATCCCATGCTACGCGAGGTTGTAGCCTCCCCACTTAGAGTTTTGCTTGACAGGTGTCGTGGGTGATTCCAGACATCGGTAAGTTAAGATGGTGTGTGCAAGTCAGGTGTGTTTTCAATTAAAAGACCGTAGAAGGAATTAGTCCCGATGGACTAAAGGAATCCGTTACTCGTGGGAAAAAGTAGACCCTCTGCAGAGATTAAATCTATTCAAATAGCTGTGTCCATGGTTAAGGACTACAGTCTGGGATGGGTCAAGTGTCGGTCTTAGTGTCGGTCTTCGGAGGAGAAACTACTAAACCAGAATGTGAATCATGACTGATGACTTGTGATAATTAAGTTTATTTTTATTATGGACTAACCCATTATATTATTTGAATTATTGAATATCCCTGGGACGGTTCTATCTCCTGGATATTCATTGTGATTATTCACTTTATAAGCCCTTTAGGTGGTGTCGCTGAGATGCCCGACTGTGGCATTGCTTGTTATTTATTTACTTTATAAGCCCTTTAGGTGGTGTCGCTGAGACGCCCGACTGTGGCATTGCTTGTTATTTATTCACTTTATAAGCCCTTTATGTGGTGTCGCTGAGACGCCCGACTGTGGCATTGCTTGTTATTTATTTACTTTATAAGCCCTTTATGTGGTGTCGCTGAGACGCCCGACTGTGGTATTGCTTGTTATTTATTTACTTTATAAGCCCTTTATGTGGTGTCACACAGACGCCCGACTGTGGCATTTTATTCCCACACCATTATTGCATATTCATGTTGCATATAAATAACCTCCTTGCATGCATAAAAGATTTTTATTTATGACTGAAGATGTGATCATAGATTATTTTAGTGCATGATTATTGTTTATATTATCCCAGTGTTCATGATGTTTGCGAGTACATTCAAAGTACTCACTGGCTTGTCCCTGGCTATTGTCTTGGCCAGATTTCTTGCTTGGAGAGGAGCGATGTGACGACAGCCCCTGAACCTACGCAGGGATGATAGCAGCCGCGCGAAGATAGGAGTTAACCTGGTCAGCTGTTCCTGTGGGAAATGGAGTCCCATAGACACTGATGATTCACAAACCGCTTCCGCCATGAACCACTAGAAACCATTTGTTGTACTCACAGGCCAGAATGGTCTTGTACTGCATATTTTGTATTTTGCTTGGAATTTCTATATCAAGTTGATGCCTCATCAGCTAACAGTAATCCTGGGGCTGGTGAGCACAACGGCCATTTTCTGGAAATTAATACCTGGAAACCGGTCGTGACAAACTTGGTATCAGAGCCAGGCTAACCATTGGCTAACCCTATCTTAGCCAGGTCAATAAACTTAGGCAAACCAACCCACCAGACCTTAACCGAACCCCAGCCAACCTTCTCATGCAAGATAGCCACACAGTGACCCGACACCTTTTGGCAGTCGGTGCCCAACCTATCAGCCTAGCCTGTCGATCACGCGCTAGTGACCGACACCTAAATTGTCCCATTCGCAAGCGTGCGAAGGAAGACTTCGCCCCCCTTTTTCTATAAAAAGGGCACGCTAGCCTCAACCCAGCACAACACAGCCGCTACCCCAAACCGAACCATAATGCCTGGCCCCGTCGTGCACAATGAGACCACAGCAACCAGCCTTGGAGGCTTTGTAACCATACTTGCAAACCTCACCCGCCGTGCTTTTGCATTAGAGGAGCCTCCAGAATATGTTGTGTACCAAGGGCCCATGAGCGGTGAGAGTCGTCAATTCTGGGCCATTGTGCACATCTACGGTAGGGGTCTAGCGCCCGAGCGCCCCTACAGGTTCATCGGAAGAACAACTTCCTTTGAGCCACAAGCCATCCAACTAACTGCTCGAGAGGCTATAGTTCAACTCCGGCACTTGTCGCCCAGAGTTAACTGTCACTCGTTCTACTACTACCCCAGACGTGAAGGGTTTGGTAGACCACCCCAGGTTTCCAACGGAGATCACGAGACGGATCCTGCATTGTTGCACCTAGTGCGCTATGTAGGTGCACTAGAGGAACTGTTCGATCAGATCACCCTTGATCTGATCGCAGCTCGTGGAGAACTGGTTCGCCGAGCCCCGACGAGAGGAGAGGATGAGCCCGACGCCGACGACCCAGTCGTGCTGTTCGGACATCTGATCGAGTCCCTGAGGTCTGCCCCAGTCATCAGCCAAGGTGCTTTGATGACCCCAGAAGTGCTTTGTCGCCTCTTGGGAGCACACTCCAACGGGGTTGTGGCCAACAATCCCCGAGATGGTCATCATCGCTACCCCGACCCTGCAGCCCCTCAACCCCCTCCAGCTAATCCCGATAGTGAGACCCGAGGAGAGGCCTCGACATCCACAAGGCACGCCCGCTTGGATATAAACGAGGTAGACTAAGTCACTCGAGTAGTGTCGAGTCTCAGTGTATCCTCGCTTTATTATCTTGCGATCTTATAAATAAACGCAGCCCGTTGTTGTGCCTCTGTTTTAAATAGTAACCTTGCATGGGTATGTCAGCATGCAGTGTAATTTTCTACCCCGGGAACAGCTACCAAAAAACCACCCCGTCGACCCCCACAGTGATACGTCACTTTAGTGAGATGTGTGTATCTGTGGCTTTGACCCCGACCCTTGGAGCTGAACTGGCAAATTCATTACCTTTCACCACGGTAAAATGACCCAGCTCCTGTGCTACAAAAAGGCCACCTCGTGACCTTGCCAAGAACCCCTCACCTTGTGCACCATCATCAAAACCATTTCTTGCCATGCCAAGCCCTAGTATTTATCTGAGAACCCCAGATGCAACCCCACGTAGTTTTGTCAAAATATTGTGGGACTTTACCTGCAGTACTATGGGTTCTACCCAGCCACCCCAGTACGAGCTGTTCAAATCGAGAATCACCCAGTCCACCTCGAGATATTGGGCAGCAGTGCACATCCCTCCCGTAAACTCAAACCAAGACCCAACGGAGGTCTCCTTCGTGGGGAAATCTATGCCGACCCCACATATTGCCATAGAAGCTGCTGCATACGAAGCGCTTGCTCGCCTTCGATTTGCGGTACCCTATGCCAGCGAACGAGGGTATTATTACTTTCTGAGCCGTGCAGCACCCGGAGAAGTAACATCTTTTCCCGGTGGACAAATTGAGAGACACCCAGTACTGGCCAACCTTGTCCAGTACATCATCGCTCAAGAACATTTAACCCAACGTGTGATGGGTTATCTCCAGAGCCTCGCGGATTTGAATCCTCAGATCGCCATCGGCAGATCACTGAGGCCCGACTAGGAGAGACGCATTCATCGACTGGTCAATCCACTTTCCCCGATAGAAGAGGAGTGTGTCCCAGTACCAGAAACGTTTTCTTGGGACCCCGTCCAGTTACCGTTTCCATTTTAGACGTCACTGCTGTGTTTATTATTGCAACTGTTATTTATGTGTTGTAACTTATGCGTGATACCCTGACTTTGTGCGATGAGTCAATTATTTGGTTTCTACTAATGTGAGTAGTTTTTGTTGTAGTTTATTTTTCCTTTAAATTAACTGATTTCCTGGAGTAAGATTTCTTTTCCCGGAGCTGCTGCATCATATGCCTTCTCACGACATAGGATTTTTCTTATTCTCACAGCACCACGGCAGCAGACTCACAACCAAAATCGCTCGTTTTTCCCCAAAACCATGGATTTTTCCACGCAGCGCTAGTGTCCCACCCTGTAATTTTGCACCACTTTTTCCCCCTCACTGTAGCCACTTTTTACCGCTTAAGTAAAGTAATTGTTTCAATTTGGTAAAAATATTTTTTTCAAAAACAATCCTTAGCAAATCTCGAGGACGAGATTTTTTTAAGGGGGGTAGTGTTGTGACACCCCAAAATTTTAACCTTGTTTTGTTAATTAAAATTTGGCCATAAAACTTAAACTTCTAATTTCTGGAATTTCTTTTGATTTCAGAACCATTCTTCTCTTGGTTATTATGGAGTTTTTACCCCCAAGTGAAAACTTTCCAAATGTTTTGTTGGACTTGTGTACCCTCTGAAGAAAAAAATTTCTTTTCATCAGAGGAATTAATTATATAATAATTTTCCTGATCTTTATTTCTTTAAAAATGGTCTCCCATGGTTTTAGGGTACCATTTGAACTACAACCCTTTGAAAATTTATTTAAAAATTCCAACCAAAATTTGGAGATGTCATGCGATGTTTTTAAATCACTTTTATGCAAAAATATCTTCTGATTCATTGGAGATTTTGAGCTCTACACCATATTTTCAAATCTGGTCCATTGGGAAAATTTGCACTACACCCTATTTAAGTATTTCTTTAAAGCCTCCACCAAAATTATGGGATGTCAGTGGTAGCATGTAATTCAACTTTATGCAAAAACATAGTGATGTTCTTTGGAAAATTGAGTGAATCAACCTCCTTTTCATTCTGGTCCAGCCTTGTGATTTCTACTACAACCCTAATTATTTTTGCCCTAGTGACCTTGTGCTTTCTCCTGCTTGTAGTCAACCCTACAAAACCCCTAAGTCCAGGAGCATGCACCCTTTGGGACATTTTTGGTTCATGTAATGATGCCATTTACTCCCTGTCCAGAATTGAAGTTTTGCAAAACTTGCACTAACAAGTTTCTACATTTGGCAAACTAACCTCACCACCCTCTCATTCATCTAAAGAGACCCCACTCTGGAAGATCTGACCACCCCAAGTACTGCCTAGATGCCTCTGGCATTTTGTCAAACACCCTGTGTGCATAGACAGATTTGGCATGGTTGAAGGTTTTGATTTCTGAACTTTCCCCTTGTCAAAACCAAGTTGTCTAGTAGCCTTCTAACTGTCTCTAACCTAGGCCTGTGGATTTGCATTGGCTCTCTAGCAATTTTGGTCGCCCTTGCATTTCGTCGAACGAGTGCCGTGCATGCCCGGAGCGCGAGTAGAGCGCACGTTTTGCACGTGCTCGCGTCCGAGCCAGCACGCCCCCTGGATAAGTTTCCCCAAGCTCATCCTGATCCTCTCCCTCTCGCCGCATCACGCCAGAAGCCCCGACCGCCCCCTCGCCCCTACAACCTCGCCACAGCAAGCCTTTTGGCGGCACGCCTGCGGCCGCGTCCGCCCCTGCCATGGGCGGCACCGCCCAAACCACCGCAGCGCGCCAGCTCGCCTCCTTAGACAGTGGAGCGTTCGTTGTTAGCCCCTGAAGCCAGCCAGCCACCACTACATCGTCGTGCAGCACAGTAGGGCGGTCCACCGACAAGCTTATCCACGGCCGCCGCGAACCGACATGGATGTGCTATAAAAGGAGGCCCCCGAGCTCCTTCGAGCACTCAGGCGGCCTCACACCGTCCTCCTAGTGCCCCCATTGCCATCAATTGAAGAGGAAAAGGCCATCTTCACCCTCTCCGGTCAGCTCGGCCGCCGCCTCGTCCCGGTTCACCCCGGCGCCACCAGGGCCTCCCCCACCTTTCTATCACCACCACTCGACTCCTCTTCGTCTTGCGGAGCCGCCCAGACCCCAAGCTCCGACGGAAAGCCATCGTAGCCCCAAACCCACTTTGCTACCGAAGCCACCAACCGCCGCGAAGCTCGCCGCCGGTGACTCCCTCCGTCCCCTCCAGAAAGTCGACCACCGATAGGACCACCTCGACCCCCTGAGCCCGCGGATGGCCTCGGTTTCCCGAACGGTGCCGCCGTTCGCCGGCGAGCATCGCCGGAGTCCTGCCTCCGCTCGGGCAAAGGAAGAGGAGGGAGTGGAGACTAGTCAAACCAGACTAGTGGGCCCCCTGGACCCACTGTCAGTGACTCCCCGCGCGGTCCACGCTGGATAAGTGGAGGCGTAAAACCTCAAGTACGTCTCCTCGCCCCAAAGCGTAATCCCGTTTGAAACGTTTTCTTTTTTTGTTTTTATTAAAAACAGATTTTTACCAAAACTTTGACTGGCTATAACTTTTTAAATATACGTCCAAATGAATTGATTCTTTTTCCAACCTCTCTCAAATTTAGTCTAGTTTATTTTAAGATTTATTTGAGAAAATTTCAGACAACCTTTCGGTACTGTTTTTGAAACTATATATTGATTCAAAAATATTTTAAATAGGATTTTTGGAGAGAGAAGAAAACTTTCAAAAGTTTTAGGATGCACCCTGCCTCTACACAACTTGAAGGCAAGCATTCTGAACCCTGGCATAATATTGTCATGTGTTGTTTGATACGGTTACAACACCTCTCGTCTCGAAATTTTTCGTTATTTTTCTGTGATGATATGATCAAACTCTCGAGTGCATATTGATGATTCATGCTGTTGGAGTTTGATATGTTGAGATGGTAGTCACCATCACATTCCTCTCGTGCATACCGGAAGGAACTCGGGAAAGCCTCTGTCTTCGGTAGACACGAGCTTGTCTCCGGTCGTTGAGACGACTGTGTCCAGTACGGCACAGTGAGACATGATGAGTGGTAGTTAGGTCTGTTGCTTGAAAACACAATTGTTATGCTAATCATGCAGGTAACACATAAACCTCCTGAGTTGACTGTAGAGCGAGTCTTGTTCCAGTAACCCCCACACTTTTTTCGTACTACCACTGGTCCCTGCCACAGGTAGGGTACGGTTCAGTAATTTGTCAACCCCTTTCTAGCACACACCGTACAGAGGGGCCGGGATGAGGGTACCATGGCCATGGATTAAAGCCAGTCATCCGGTCAGGGGGCATGGGTGTTTCCGGTTTGGACCGAGAGGGGACGCCACCCCTTAGGGCGCGTGATATAAATTTGATCCCATGCTACGCGAGGTAGTAGCCTCCCCACTTAGTGTTTTGCTTGACAGGTGTCGTGGGTGATTCCAGACATCGGTAAGTTAAGCTGGTGTGTGCAAGTCAGGTGTGTTTTCAATTAAAAGACCGTAGACGAAATTAGTCCCGATGGACTAAAGGAATCCGTTACTCGTGGGTAAAGAGTACACCCTCTGCAGAGATTAAATCTATTCGAATAGCCGTGTCCATGGTTAAGGACTATAGTCTGGGATGGGTCAAGTGTCGCTCTTAGTGTCGGTCTTCGAAGGAGAAACTACTAAACCAGAACGTGAATCATGACTGATGACTTGTGATAATTAAGTTTATTTTTATTATGGACTAACCCATTGTATTATTTGACTTATTGAATATCCCTGGGACGGTTCTATCTCCTGGATATTCATTGTGATTATTCACTTTATAAGCCCTTTAGGTGGTGTCGCTGAGACGCCCGACTGTGGCATTGCTTGTTATTTATTTACTTTATAAGCCCTTTAGGTGGTGTCGCTAAGACGCCCGACTGTGGCATTGCTTGTTATTTATTTACTTTATAAACCCTTTATGTGGTGTCGCTGAGACGCCCGACCGTGGCATTGCTTGTTATTTATTTACTTTATAAGCCCTTTATGTGGTGTCGCT
>NC_057795.1:324838788-324839124 GCF_018294505.1 Triticum aestivum | reverse complement strand
TATTTGAATTATTGAATATCCCTGGGACGGTTCTATCTCCTGGATATTCATTGTGATTATTCACTTTATAAGCCCTTTAGGTGGTGTCGCTGAGATGCCCGACTGTGGCATTGCTTGTTATTTATTTACTTTATAAGCCCTTTAGGTGGTGTCGCTGAGACGCCCGACTGTGGCATTGCTTGTTATTTATTTACTTTATAAGCCCTTTATGTGGTGTCGCTGAGACGCCCGACTGTGGTATTGCTTGTTATTTATTTACTTTATAAGCCCTTTATGTGGTGTCACACAGACGCCCGACTGTGGCATTTTATTCCCACACCATTATTGCATATTCAT
>NC_057795.1:324819619-324838345 GCF_018294505.1 Triticum aestivum | reverse complement strand
AGACGCCCGACTGTGGCATTGCTTGTTATTTATTTACTTTATAAGCCCTTTATGTGGTGTCGCTGAGACGCCCGACTGTGGCATTGCTTGTTATTTATTTACTTTATAAGCCCTTTATGTGGTGTCACACAGACGCCCGACTATGGCATTTTATTCCCACTCCATTATTGCCTATTCATGTTGCATATAAATAACCTGCTTGCATGCATAAAAGATTTTTATTTATGACTGACGATGTGATCATAGAATATTTCAGTGCATGATTATTGTTTATATTATCCCAATGTTCATGATGTTTGCGAGTATATTCAAAGTACTCACTGGCTTGTCCCTGGCTATTGTCTTGGCCAGATTTCTTGCTTGGAGAGGAGCGATGCGACGACAGCCCCTGAACCTACGCAGGAATGATAGTAGCCGCGCGAAGATAGGAGTTAACCTGGTCAGCTGTTCCTGTGGGAAATGGAGTCCCATAGACACTGATGATTCACAAACCGCTTCCGCCATCAACCACTAGAAACCATTTGTTGTACTCACAGGCCAGAATGGTCTTGTACTGCATATTTCGTATTTTGCTTGGAATTTCTATATCAAGTTGGTGCCTCATCAGCTAACAGTAATCTGGGGCTGGTGAGCACAACAGCCATTTTCTGGAAATTAATACCCGGAAATTAATACCCGGAAAACCGGTCTTGACAGCCGAGCCCTTGGAATAGGAGAGCTTGCGGTTAAAGCCGTCTGGGACGGCGTCGGCGAAGGCGGGCTGCTGCCCAGAGAAGTCACCGCGGACCTGCTCTTCTTCACAACTGCTTGATGGCGCTTCTTCAAGGAGGCCACCGCAGACCTCGTGGTGACCCCTAGAGGGCGCGGCACCTCCACCATCGGGGGCTCGCCATCGTCATTGTTGTCCGGTAGGTCACACAGAATCTCCCCTTGATCCGCGGCAAAGGATTCATCCACGACATCGTCCTCGGTGGCCTCTGAGGATTGGCCGTCGGAAGAGAGGAGCACCAAGGTAGTAGGAGACAAGGAACACCCCAGCCGCACAAACCCGAGATCGTCGAAGACAGGCATGGTCGCGATGACCTCCTCGGCGTCGTCACGGTCGTACAGTGGGAGCCCACTGAGGGAGTCCTGGACTAGGGGGTGTCCGAAGAGCCGAACTATCATCACCAGCCGGACTATCATCGTCGGCCGGACTCCAAGACTATGAAGATACAAGATTGAAGATTCCGTCCCGTGTCCGGATGGGACTTTCCTTGGCGTGGAAGGCAAGCTTGGCGATACGGATATGTAGATCTCCTACCATTGTAACTGACTCTATGTAACCCTAGCCCTCTCCGGTGTCTATATAAACCGGATGGCTTTAGTCCATAGGACACAACAACCGTTACAACAATCATACCATAGGCTAGCTTCTAGGGTTTAGCCTCCTTGATCTCGTGGTAGATCTACTCTTGTAATACCCATATCATCAATATCAATCAAGCAGGACGTAGGGTTTTACCTCCATCAAGAGGGCCCAAACCTGGGTAAAACATCATGTCCCTTGTCTCCTGTTACCATTCACCTAGACGCACAGTTCGGGACCCCCTACCCGAGATCCGCTGGTTTTGCCACCGACATTGGTGCTTTCATTGAGAGTTCCTCTGTGTCCTCACCGATAGGCTTGATGGCTTCTTCAATCAACAACGACGCAGTCCTGGGTGAGACTTTTCTCCCCGGACAGATCTTCGTATTCGGCCGCTTCGCACTGCGGGCCAATTCACTTGGCCATCTGGAGCAGATCGGAAGCTACACCCCTGGCCGTCAGGTCAGGTTTGGAAGCCTAAACTTCACGGCTGATATCCGCGGAGACTTGATCTTTGATGGATTCGAGCCACAGCCGAGCGTGCCGCACTGTCACGATGGGCATGATCTAACTCTGCCGCCAGATAGTGCCTTGGAGGCCGCACACGAATCCGCTCTGACCCATAGTCCGGAGCCGATCACGCAGATCGAGGACGGGTGGCTGGACACCGCCTCGGGAACTGCAACTTCCACGGTGATGGAGCCGAACACTGACCTCGTCCCTTATAAAGCTCGTGACTCCGAGGTGCCAGACTCCCTGTCGGACTCCGAACCTCCTGCGCCCTTGCCAATCGAATCTGATTGGGCGCCGATCATGGAGTTCACCGCTGCGGACATCTTTCAGCACTCACCCTTTGGCGACATCTTAAAATCGCTAAAGCATCTCTCGCTGTCCGGAGAGCCCTGGCCGGACTACGGCCAGGATGGTTGGGATGCGGACGACGAAGAAATTCAAAGGCCACCCACCACCCACTTTATAGCCACTGTCGACGATCTAACCGGCATGCTAGACTACGACTCCGAAGACATCGACGGTATGGACGACGATGTCGAAGACGATCAAGAAGCAGCGCTCACTGAGCACTGGAAGGCCACCCCAACACATGACATATATATGGTGGACACCCCAAAAGGAAGCGATAACGAGGAACAACGGGGCGCGACAAAGGATAATCCCGCCGACAAACAACCAAAACGGTGACGAAGACGCCGCCCTAAGTCCCGCCTCGACAAAAAACAGCATTCTTAATGACCCAGCAATAGAGAATGGCAAACCAGTGGACGACGAACATGCAATCAAGCAACTGTCCGAACAGGACGAATCAGATAATCAATCCATGCCCAGCGAAACCAACAGTCCAGACGACCTCACGCAAGACACACCATCGGAGCATAAGAAAATTCACAAAAGACTCGTCGCCACTGCAAGAAGTCTGAAGAAGGAAAAACGGAAGCTCAAAACAGTGGAAGACATTCTCAGAAAGAGGTGGAGCAAAGTACTCAAGACCGCAGACAAATATGGAAATGGCCACCAAACAAAGAGCTACCTGAAGCGCAAGCTGCTACCAGAATTTGACGAGGAAGCCATAGAGCCCTCACAGTCAAAAAACAAAGAGGCCACCTGGCCGGATAGACGGCCAGATGACAGGCCAAAAGCGACGAGCGGCACCGCACACAATCCGACTTATGATCCTGGGAAAATAGACGGCCCAGCCAGGTCCATTTACGGGCCAAAAAAGAGGGCCCCAGGAAGCAACACAACACGACAAGTGTTCGAAGACAGCGGCACACCCAAATACAGGGGCGCCGCACACCCACTATGTTTCACCGATGAGGTGCTGGATCATGAATTTCCAGCAGGGTTCAAACCCATAAACATAGAGGCATACGACGGAACAACAGACCCTGGAGTCTGTATAGAAGATTACATACTACACATACACATGGCTAGAGGATATGATCTCCACACCATCAAATACCTACCCCTCAAGCTCAAAGGGCCAGCTCGGCATTGGCTCAAAAGCCTCCCAGAAAACACTGTTGGAAGTTGGGAAGAGCTTGAGGACGCATTTGGAGCAAATTTTCAAGGGACTTATGTCCGCCCTCCGGATGCAGACGATCTAAGTCATATAACTCAATAGCCCAGAGAGTCAGCACGCAAATTCTGGAATAGGTTCCTTACCAAAAAGAACCAAATAGTCGACTGTCCGGACGCTGAAGCCTTACCAGCTTTCAAACACAACGTCCGGGAAGAATGGCTCGCCAGACACCTCGGCCAAGAGAAGCCAAGGACAATGGCCGCGCTAACAAGCCTCATGACCCGCTTTTGCGCGAGGGAAGACAGCTGGCTAGCAAGATGCAGCTCCAGCGACCCGAGTACATCCGAGATCAGAGATGGAAATGGAAAATCACGGCGCAGAAAAGATCAGCGCCGGAATAAAGAAAAAAGCCCAAAGAGCGCGGCGGTCAATGCCGGATTCAAAAGCTCGCGACCAAACAATAAAACAGTGCCTCTTAAGGACAACAGTGATGAGCTATCCAACTTAAACAAAATTTTGGATCGGATATGTCAAATCCACAGTACCTCTGGAAGGCCTGCAAACCATACTCACCGAGATTGTTGGGTTTTTAAACAGTCGGGCAGACTCAACGCCAAACACAAGGGGCTCGACGCGCCAAGCGAGGACGATGACGAACCCCACCAGCAGAGCACCAGAAGACAAAAGACTTTCCCACAAGAAGTCAAAACAGTAAACTCACTTCATGTGATAGTACGGAAAACAATGCGGCACCCGCTAAGATAGGTGTCGCACGGTCCACCCCAATGGAACCTCGAGATTGGATGTCAAAACCAATCACTTTTGACCACCTAGATTATTCTAGAAGTATCCGAAACGCAGGATGGACTGCTCTGATATTGGATCCTATAATCGACAGACTGCAATTTACACAAGTCCTGATGGACGGCGGCAGCGATTTAAACCTACTATATCCGGACACAATCCGCAAGTTGGGGATAGACCTTATTACAATTTGACATAGCCGCACTTCCTTTAAAGGAGTGGCGCCAGGCCCTTACGCCAAGTGCACAGGCTCCTTATTACTAGAAGTTGTGTTCGGGTCACCTGACAACTTCCGACGCAAAAAGCTAATCTTTCATGTCGTCCCATTCAAAAGTAGCTATCAAGCACTATTGGGACGTGAAGCTTTCGTCCGCTTTAACGCAATACCACATTACGCGTCTCTTACACTTAAAATGCCCGGTCCACGCGACATCATTTCACTGAAAGGTCGTCTAAGACCCCAGACACGGCTGGCCGAGTCCGGAATAAATAAGCTAGGGGCTACCTAGCCGCACACCCCTTCACAAGGGGCTGCACATATAAGCAATAATGAGCTAGCATAGGCTCAACTTTATTAATTTATGTTTCAATTTTTTATGCACTTTTTCGCACGATTTCTTTTCAAACTAAGTTCCTCTCTTTTTACAGATGAACAACATGCACACCCGTCCAGGATACGGCACAACAGAGACACAGGCGCAGACGTGCAGTAGGGACCCGTTTCAAGGATTCTTTTCATATTAAGACCCTGCGTAAACCTTTCTTACTGTCTCTTGTTGCTATAATCCCCTGGTTTCTCATTATAACCAGAGTGGAGACTGGCGTTTTGGCATCGCCGTGTTAGAGGACCTTGCCCGTACCTAGACACTAGGGGCTTAGGGCATTGTTCTGCCCGTTATTATAAAGACAGAACACCTTCGGGAGTGTTCGGCGTCTCGAGTTAGGCCTTATATGCATCAACTTCGAATCATGTCTTTGGTCAAATGTTGGGTTTGCCCGGCTCCTGTGTTTTGCTGCCTTACGTTTCGTATCATCAGCTAATGCGGCACCAGGAGAACTACTGCGATTGTGCCCCAGTTCGGCTGGGCAAGCACCTCAATAGAGAAAGCCGAAAACTGACTGTCATGATACAGCGAGAGACTGGTCAACCACTCGATCGACCAATGGAATGTTTAGAATTCTTCCGCTTTGATGAAGGGCCGTTTCCCGGTCAGGCACATACGCGCCCTGAATTCGGAGAGCGCGGTGCCCCCAGGGGCTATATCGTAGCCCCACCCTCGAACTCCCATGGCTAAGTGAAAGTGATAAAGCATTATAGTCCGGTTGCCTCGTTTGCTACGCTACCACCTCCTTTACAGGACCGAGACGTCGGATTAAGTGTGAAAATGCGCTATTTTTGCGAACACCCCCGCACCTTGTGCGTGGGGGCTGAAGCCGATGACTGCCATCTTTCAGGTTATACACACGTGTACATAAAACGGCCACATAGGAGATATTTCACTACTTGAACGCACAAGTATAAAAAGCGCTTACATCATAAACATTGTTTTACAAAATAAAACGTTCATTTGAACGTGACATTTTTTGAGCACTGCGACTCTATTACACGAGCACCACGCAGAACTTCGCCAAAATAGTGCTCGGCGGGTAACCGGCTATCGTCCGAACCCGGGGTCGCAAGAGCGGTGGCATACATCTCTGTCCAATGTGTCTTCACACGGGCGAGGGCCATCCGTGCACCCTCTATATAGTTCGACCGCTTCATCGCCTTGATATGCGGCACCGCCCCAAGAAATTGCTGCAATAAGCCAAAGTAGCTCTTCGGCTTGGGCCTATCTGGCCAGACATGAGTCATGATATCCGTCATAGCAAGCCCGGACAACCTATTCAGCTCAGCCCACTCGGCCAACCGGTCGGTCAGTGGAAGTGAACGCTCCGGACTATGGAATTGAGACCAAAAGAGCTCTTCCGTCTTGTGATCCTTCTGGCTTCGGAAGTGCACAACGGCATCCGCCGCACTCGCTGCTAAGTCCATATAAGGGTCCTCCGGACCCCACAGCTGGCCAAGCTGAGCATACTTAGGATCCATAAAACTTCGGCGCAGCAGAAAAGGCTTGCCAGCTACAATGTCTCCGGCCTGGCGCAGCTCTTCCTTTATAGCCCGCGTTGTAGAACGGGCATCCTTGGCTTCGGCGGTGGCCTTTCCCAGGTCTTCTTGCCCCGCTAGGCGCTCCTTTTCAAGAGCCTCATTGTGGTCGGTAGCATCTTTTAACTTCACGGCCATTTCGGCCATCTCTTCCCTGCTTCGGCAGTGTGCAGCCCTTTCGGCTTCTAACTCCTCGGCCGCCCTCGAGGCCGCCGCATTACTCCTTCTGGCTTGCTCCTTGGCTTGAGCAAGTTCGGCCCGAAGGCTCTCCACAGCAGCGGCACTATCTGCATTTCACACACATGTTGTAAGGAGTGGGCTTCGGCTCCCTTACCAAGTGACCGCAAAGAAACACTTACCTTGCGACTCATCAAGTCGCCTGTTGACTAGCGCGATGTCCGCATCCGCAACATCGAGTTGCCACTTTAGTTCAGCAACTCCATCAGTCCGGCTGGCCCTCGGACAATCCGCCACCTGCATAGGAACGGCGAAAATTGAAACCTGCGATTTTGATCCTCGGCACACTGTCGCTTTCGACAACCTACCGAGTCTCAGGGGCTACTATCTATACAGGGCGCATGTTATGTGTAAAACTGTCAAATAGTATGTCATTTTTACGTACCTCAAACCCTCCCAGCAAACTCCTGACGGCATTATGCAATCCGCCTTCGGCGGACGAAATCCTTCCAATCACCATACTCATCAATGCATGGTGATCTTCTGAGATAGACGCCTTCTCAAGCAGATCCTTCAGCCGCACACCAGTTGGTGCCGAACTATCCGGCATTGCCAAACTCGGGGACACCCTCCGTGATGACCCTTCAGGCTCGTCCGTCCTATCCGACAGTGCCACGGACGGAGGCGTTTCGCTCTCCACCATCTCCGGACGAAGGTCCCCCGAAGATGAGCTCATTTGCGAAGGACGGAGATCCGAACTACAAGGTAAAAACTTGAGTTATCCTCAGAAGCACAAATAGGGGTGTCCCTTATTATAAAACTCCCTTTTTTCTACTTACGGTTCGTTGTAGGGCTGATTCTTTAGGGGAGACTGTGCGGCCGGGGCCTCCCCGGACGCAGGACCCTCTGGCGAAGATTTCTTCCCCCGCTTAGGGGCTTTGGCCCCCGGGTCCTTGGAGGCAGTCCTCTTCTCCCCTTGGAGGGAGGGATTCTTGATCCCCCCTCTTTCAAGAGACTCCTTAGGCGAGGTGGTAGCTCTTCTACTTTCCCCTTCGCCTTCCTCTGAAGGCGCAACCTCCAACATCTTGACCAGCACGGAATCCGGCGCGGTCTCTGGGAGGGGGGCCGGACACCATATCAGTTTTGCTTGCACTATCCACTCCTGTTTAGAAGGAAATCAGTCATAAGGCGAATCATAGAAAGGCAAACAAACGGTATGTCCGGACTCGGAGCTACTTACTTGTGTATCCGGGCGATTGCAACTTAGGCCAGCGTCCTCGGTCAATTCTGGACACGCCTCTTGCGATACGAAGAATAATTGGTACATCTCCATGGGTGTCATACCCATGAAGTGTTGAAGAATCCGTGGCCCCTCCTGATTAAACTCCCACAGCCGGAGAGGGCGGCGTTTGCAAGGCAGGAGACGCCTAATCAGCATAACCTTCATTGCCACAACCATATCAATCTCCCTCGCTTGGAGATCTCAAATCCGGCCCTGCAGTAGGGGCACGTCCTTTGACGGCCCCCAGTTGAGCCCTTGGTTGACCCACGCCATCAACCATCATGGAGGTCCCGACCGGAATAAGGGCGGCGGCTTCTGTCTGCTGCCCCTCGGAGCGGTAATATAGAACCACTCCTGCTGCCATAGACCGAGCTCCTCTTGGAAGGAGCCCACGGGCCATGGGGCATCGGCCCTCCTACTTACGGCCGCCCCGCCGCACTCTGCTTGACGCCCCTCGATCATCTTCGGCTCCACATTGAAGGTCTTCAGCCACAAGCCGAAGTGGGGGGTGATGCGGAGGAAGGCTTCGCAGACGACAATAAATGCAGAAATATGGAGGATGGACTCTGGAGCCAAGTCATGGAATTCCAACCCATAGTAAAACATGAGCCCTCTCACAAAAGGATCCATCGGGAAGCCTAAACCCCGACGGAGGTGGGATACAAAAACGACGTACTCGCCGGGCTCGGGGGTGGGGATGGCCTGCCCTTCGGCGGGCAACCTGTGCGAAATCTCGTAAGTCAGGTACTTGGCCTCCCGCAGCTTTAGCACGTCCTCCTCCGTGACGGAGGAGGGCATCCACCGGCCCTGAAGGTCGGAACCGGACATTGTTGAAGGTCCGAAGCACTCGAATCTGGGGCTCTGGGTGTTGGAACTTGGAGCAAGGAGAAGATTCGATGGAGGATTGAAGAAAAGAAACGAGCCTTGGTCCCATTATAAAGAGGGAGAATACCGAGAGCCGTCTCTGTGATTGTTCGGGACTCGCCCTCGATAGAGGGGGCGTGGCAATGGGCGCGGTTGGGTTACCCACGTCCGTATTGATGAGAATCCCGGGATAAGGGTAACACGATCTCTGCTTCGACAAGACATGCCAAGGAAACCACTTCGCTAAACGCACTGAGGTGGTATAGTAAAAAACAATTCAAGTAAAGGCTTGGTAGTGGTGTGATGTCATGCCACAAAATACGTCAGCAGATTGAAATTGTGTATGTATTATTCTCTCTACGGTGGAATGTGGAATTTATTTTGCAGAGTCGGACACTATCCTGGTGTTCACAATCTTCTATAAATTATTCGGAGGAGGAACCCGCCTTGCAATGCCGAACAATATGCGCGCCGGACTCATCGTCATTGAAGCCTGGTTCAGGGGCTACTGAGGGAGTCCTGGACTAGGGGGTGTCCGGATAGCCGGACTATCATCACCAGCCGGACTATCATCGTCGGCCGGACTCCAAGACTATGAAGATACAAGATTGAAGACTTCGTCCTGTGTCCGGATGGGACTTTCCTTGGCGTCGAAGGCAAGTTTGGCGATACGGATATGTAGATCTCCTACCATTGTAACCGACTCTATGTAACCCTAGCCCTCTCCGGTGTCTATATAAACCGGATGGCTTTAGTCCATAGGACACAACAACCATTACAACAATCATACCATAGGCTAGCTTCTAGGGTTTAGCCTCCTTGATCTCGTGGTAGATCTACTCTTGTAATACCCATATCATCAATATCAATCAAGCAGGACGTAGGGTTTTACCTCCATCAAGAGGGCCCGAACCTGGGTAAAACATCGTGTCCCTTGTCTCCTGTTACCATCCACCTAGACGCACAGTTCGGGACCCCCTACCCGAGATCCGCCGGTTTTGACACCAACACCCACCCTCCGGAGGATCGCTCGGGTCCTTTCCCGTCAGGTAGGTCAGCACCTTGTTCAGCTTCTCCTTGGGAAGGGGGTCCCGACGCAAGCGGATCTTGTCGTCGTCGCCGCCAAGCTTCCACAAAGGATGGGGGCGGGCTTGAAGCGGCACAACACGTTGCTTAAGGAACTCCTTGATGAGCATGTCCCCCGTCAGCTTCGCGTCCTTCAGCTCCTTATTCATCGTCCTCACGAACAACGTCAGGGCAGGGTCGGTGATCTTCTCAGACTTCCACCACTTGTCGGAGACGGGGAATGCGGTCGGCAGTTGCAGCGAGCTCTGGGAGCTCTTGGCATCCATCAACACCCACCTCGTCACAACGGCCTCCACCTTCTTCCTAGCGCGGGAGATTGCGTTGCCGCCCCGCGCCGCGACGAAACCGATGCACTCGACCGGGTTGTCGCCGGTCTTGCGAAGATAGAAGAAATGGCAGAACATGGCAACAGAGGGCAGCACACCCATGAACGCCTCGCAGTAGAAGGCGGAGAGGGACAGAAGGAGGATGGCATTGGCATGGATGTGGATAGCATGGAGGCCGTAGTGGTGAAGGATGGCGAAGAAGAAAGGGGAAAACGGAGGTAGCAGCCTGGAGTAGACGTTGTGCATGAAGAAGGGGAAGAAGTTGCTGCCCGCAGGCTCCGGGACAGCGGTGGCGACCCAGAGCGTGGTCTCCTCCCACTCATTTTCATCACTCGCCGTCAGGAGGAGCGTTTTCTGGAGCTTCTCCCCTATCACGCAGGGCGCCATCAGCCCTGCCTTGTACCAGGCGGCGCTGGCGGCCGAGGAGGAAGCCGTGGCCTTTTTGGCGGCCATCGGGCAGGAGATTTGGTGGAGAATTGGTGGATCTGAAGAGCTCTTCCGCTTTGGGGAGAAGGGGATCTGGAGCAAGACGAAGAAGGAACAATGAAGGTCTGGCAGCAGGCGGCACCCCCTTTTGTCAAACTGGAGAAGTTGTCGAGGCAGCGTGGGAAAACGGAGTCGCCCATGTCAATTCAATTGCCATGTGTCATCAAGGCCGCAGACAGTTAGGGCCCTTGGCGCTTTGCACTTGCCCTTTGGCTTTGCCCAGAAGCCAAGTCCGAGCGCGCCTTGGGCCCGAGGGCTACTGTCGGCGTCCTGGACTTGGGGGTATCCAGTCCTGCCTACCTACGGCCCACCACGTGGATCCATCGATGACCTAGTATGGCCCAGCTTCGACATCAACACCACAAGACCCTCGCGAGGGGCCAAGCCTCGCGAGGCGGACGACTCCAGGACCCCTGAAGGAGGTGGCCTCCTCAGGAGGGCACCTGAGGGGCGGAGAGATCTATGCAGCTACCTCATGAGGCTCAGGTGACGTGAGCCATGACGACCAAGGACAGGCGGGCGCCAGGCGGGTGAGAGCATAGGTTTCCTCTTTGGTGCAAGGGAGGCAAGCCATAGGCGCGGAGTCCCGAGGAATCAGCCAAAGATTTCCATTCTGGTGCAACGAGACCAAGACCACCAAGACGGCAAGACGGAGGTCATCACCGAGCCCATCGCAGCGTCACGACTAGAGGTTTTTGCAGGCAAAGACTACTTTTGTCAGGATAGATTGTACTACTTGTCCCCTTTCAAATCCTGCCGTTGTGGAATCCCTTCCCGCTCATATTTGGGAGGAGGACCAAGGCACTATATATAGGACTTAGCCACCACGATAGAGAAGGACCGAAATCAGAGCAAGTAGAGCACCACACCAGCTCAAGAACACCTCACCTCCTGAGGCTTGTTCATCCTTTGTACTAGTTCATCCATAGCCCCTTGAGGCAATCCACCACACCACACTGGAGTAGGGTATTACACCACAACGGTGGCCCGAACCAGTATAAATCTCTGTGTCTTTGTGTCTCTGTGAGCTTTGTGCGCTAGGCTAGGGAGGATCATGAGTAGGCAGGCTGGGCAGGTTGAGATCTCCGCGCGCACCCCAGTGTTTGAACCTCTCACGGGTTGCCGGACCCCGAAATCTGACACATAGGATGGCGAAGACGGTGAGAAGGATAACAAAGCGGGGGTCTAGATGCAACAGGTGGATCTGGTAATGCGCTATCACAACATTGAAGAAAGGGGAGAAGGGAGGAATCAGCCCCGCGAGGAGCATGTCGATAGATGGGGATCTCGGTGGCACTCATCTCTTTCACTCGCCAAGATGCAGGGCAGACGACCGTTGCCCTCCACTCATTGGAGTCGGCGGCGAGCACATGGCAGACTTTGTCCAGCCCCTCCTGGTTGATTACCATCGACTGTTCGAGGGATGGCTCCAAGGCCGGCAGAGGACTGGCTAGGGCGCGCGGCTTCCCCTTCTTATTCCTCGGCTGGGGGGCCAAGACGAGCGCCAAAAGAAGGGCGACGCACCAACACCGGATCTATGGACGAGACAGCAAGATTGGGAAGGAGGAAACAAGGGCCGAGCGCGGTAATCTGTGAATGGCGAGCTGCACTGGCAACGGGCGACTACTGGGCCTGCCAGATATCAAGGCGGCGTGAGGAAGTGGAGATGCCCACGTCCCATCAACCGCCATGTGTCATCAAGGCCGCAGGCGGTTAGGGCCCGCGGTGCTCCGCACTTGCCCTTTGGCTTCACGTGGAAGCCAAGTCCGGGCACGCCTTGGGCCCAGGGGCTACTGTCGGCGTCCTGGATATGGGGGTATCTAGCCCTGCCTGCCTGCAGCCCACCACATGGCTCCATCGATGGCCTAGTACGGCCCAGCTTCAGCATCAACAACTCAAGACCCTCATGAGGGGCCAAGCCTCGCGAGGCGGACGATGCCAAGACAGCCAAGGGGATCAACCTCCTCAGGCTGGCTCCCAAGCGGCGGAGAGTTCTATGCAAGGTCTACCTCACGAGGCTTAGCTGATGTGAGCCATGACGACCAAGGCCAGGCGGGCGCCAGGCGGGTGCAGAGCGCAGGTTTCCTCTTCGGTGCAAAGGAGGCAAGCCACAGGTGCGGAGTCCCGAGGAATCAGCCAAAGGTTTCCATTCTGGTGCAACGAGACCAAGACCGACATGACAACAGGACGGAGGTCATCAACGAGCCCACCGCAGCGTCACGACGAGAGACTTTTCGCAGGTGAAGACTACTTTTGTCAGGATAAGCTGCACTACTTGTCCCCTTTCAAATCCGGCCATTGTGGGATCCCTTCCCGCAAACATTTGGGAAGAGGACCAAGGCCACTATAAATAGGACTAGCCACCACCATAGAGCCAAGACAAGTCGAACTAGCTCACACCACACCAGCTCCCTTGAGCTCAAGAACACCTCACCTCGTGAGGCCAGTTCATCTACTGTACTAGTTCTTCCTCAGCCCTTTGAGGCAATCCACCAAAACGCCGGAGTAGGGTATTACATGGCAAGGTGGCCCGAACCAGGATAAACTTGTTGTGTCTCTTTGCCTCTTTGAGCTTGTCGCGCTAGTCTTAGGAGAATCGCGAGTAGGCAGGCTGGCTAGGTTGATATCTCTGCACGCACCACAGAGTTCGAACCTCTCAAAGGGTTTGCAGATCCCTTAATCTGACAATGACTCAAGTACGGCCGGTCCCTTGCGCTTCACGTCCTTGGCCTTGGCCTTCTTGTCTTCTGGGTTTGTGTCAGGGAGCTCGAGGAGGGAGAAGCGTCCCTCCTCAACTCTTGCGCACTTGGTTGCCATGTTGAACATCTAAAGGGCCGTGCACAGGTCCTCGTGTATGGCAAGCTCCTCGTTCATCTTGACGTCGCGGACGCCATCAGTGAACGCAGAGATGATGGCTTTGTCCGACACCTTGGGGATCTTGAGGAGAACATTGTTGAAGCACTGGATGTACTTCTGCAGGGTCTCTCCTGGTTTCTTCTTGATGCATTGCAGGTCACCCGAGGCCGGTGGGCAGTCACGAGTGCCCTGGAAGTTGGCGATGAAGCGCTCCCGCATCTCATCCCTGGAGGAGACCAATCCTACGGGGGGGTTCAGGAGCCAGGAGCGCGCGCCGTCCTTGAGGGCCATGGGGAACTAGTTCGCCATGACCTTCTCGTCGCTGCTGGCCGCCTCAATGCTGAGATCATAGAGCTGCAGGAACTCAGCAGGGTCGGCGGTGCCGTCGTAGCATGGAGGCAGATCGGGCTTGAACTTCCCCGGCCAAATGATGCCACGCTACTTCAGAGTGAACACGCGACACCCTGCTATGGTCATGGGAGCGCGCCGTGGAGGTGGAGCCTGGTCTTGGCGCTCGTGCACCGCCACCACAGACGGTGCATGGTCTTGACATGGTGGCACCAGGAGCGCACGCACATCTTCTTGTGGCCGCTGGACCACCTGGCAACTTGCTTCGTCGAGCGCAGGCGCTTGACGCTGCGGATCACGCCGAGGCGCCACCCGCCTTGGCTCGATGATGTCGTCCTACCTGGGATGTCGAGGAGGCGCCCCATGAGCTACATCTCCCACAACTGACGGTGGTTGAGGCAGCATGCAAGACAATGCAGTAGATCTCTGGCGGTGCCGACAAGCTCGGCGATGCGGTCGAGCTAGTCCTCATAGAGGTCGTCGATCGGGCGGTAGTGCAGGAGCTTGCGCGCCATGAGCGGTGCAGCCTGCGTGTTCGCCGGGCCACGACGAGCACGGAAGGACAAAGCGACCGGAGTCAGCAACGGAGTGGCGGTGCACCCGTCGCGGCGCACGGAAGGATGAAGTGATGATGCTTGTTGCTCGTGGCCCGCAGGCCCCTTGGCGGCATTTGCCACCGGTGACGGGGGGCGGTGAGGGCAGCCGTCGCCCGCCGGTGCTGTCTGAGCGACACGGGCGGTGAGAGCGGCCCGCCGCTCAGCACAAATTCGGGGTATGTCATCCATGGAAGTGGTGGAGCAGCGGCGAATCGATCGATGGAACAGAGGTTCCGATGCACCCCTACTTGGCGCGCCAAATGTCGGATTTCGGGTTCCGCAAACCCTTAAGAGTTTCAAACTCTAGGGTGCGTGCAGAGATCTCAACCTCCCCGGTCTTCCTACTTGCCAATCACATAGCCTAGTGTGTTGAGCTCGAAGGAAAGGAGACACAACAGTTTACCCAGGTTTGGTTCACCTTGCGGTGTAAAACCCTACTCCTGCTTTGTGGTGGATTTGCCATGAGGGGTTGAGGATGAACTAGTACAGTGGAGAACAACCCCAGGAGGTGTGTTCTTGTGCTCAAGTGAGCTGGTAAGGGTGGAATGGATGCGGTCGACTTGATCCTTCACCGCGTGCCGTCCATGGTGGGGGCTAGGTCCTATTTATAGTGGCCTTGGTCCTCTTCCCAAATGAAGGAGGGAAGGGATCCCACAACGGCCAATTTGAAGGGATAACTAGTACATCTTATCCTGACCAATGTGGTCATTGCCTGCAAAAGCCTCTGGTCATGACGCCGTGGTGGGCTCGGTGATGACCTCTGTCCTGCCGTCCCGATGGCCTTGGTCTTGTTGCACGGGAACATCAACCTTTGGCTGCTTCCTTGGGACTCCACACCTGCTGCTTTCCCTCCTTTGCACCAAATACGAAACTGGTACACTGCGCCCGCTGGCACCCGTCTGGCTTCGATCGTCATGGCTCACGTCACCCGAACCTCATGAGGTGAGCCTTGCATAGAAATCTCTGCTCCTCGGGAGCCAGCCTGAGGAGGCTGGTCCCTTTGGAGGTCTTGGTGTCATCCACCTCGCGAGGCTTGGCCCTCGTGAGGGTCTTGAGTTGTCGATGTCGAAGCTGGGCCATACCAGGCCGTCGATGGGGCCACGCCGTGGGCCGCAGGCAGGCAACCCTTGGTACCCCCGTTCCCATAACGCCGACAAGACGCTTCTGGGAAAGATTTGCGGAAAGCAGCCAACATTGCATCAAATGATTTGTTGGTCATCTGCTCAGATGTCTTCACCTGAAGAAAGGTGACCATAGTTGAGAATACTGACAGCATATTTCCTAGGGTGACAACCACGTTGCATTGTTCCAACATGCAGGCCCACCATTTTTCTTCTACACGTGAAAGTTCACGAAATGCATGAGCATTTCATAGCATTCTTTCAATGTTGGTCAAACACACTGGCTCCGCCACCACCACCTCCTCCTGCTCTTCGACCTGAGCATCAGCCAGATCAAGATGGTGATCTGCTGCTTCCACGTAGTCAATAACATTGACGTTCACAACTTCACCATGATGAACCCACCTAGTATATGTGACCGACATCCCATACAAGTGTAGATGATTTTGCACAGTTGGCTGGGGTCTTGTAATTGAATTCATACAACTGCTACACGGGCAGAGCACATATGTTTTCGGACCACCGTACTCAGCTCTAATAAATTTCATGAAGTTTTCAACCCCCTCGACATATGCAGCAGAGAATCTTCGAGCAGAAGTTATCCAAGTCTTGTCCATCTGTTAGACATACAAATTAGTTCTTCTACTAGATATTACAGGAAAAACATATATGTTTTTTTATGAAGTCCAGAAAAAAATACCTAGGTCGATGTCTAAATCTATGGCAAGATATTTCGACGAGCGGATCTAAGTAAAAAAATATATGTAAAGCTAATTCAGCAAACATATTTGAGTGCTAAATTATGGCAGGCTACTTCAGCAGTCAATGAGGCCGAGCAAACAACCATCAAACTATTGAAGGCCATCGCAGCAACAAAGATCGAGTATAAAATGGTGTAGAGCTATTTCACCTAACAGATTGGCTACTAGACCATGGCAATCTATGTCACAATAAATGTATGGCAGGATATTTTAGCAACTAATCGTCCTTGGCATGCCATCTCAGCTAAGCAGATTAAGTGCAGAACAGGGCAATGAAGATTCTTAGGAAGAGTATATTGACTGTAAACTACTTCGGCAAACAATGAGATTAACAACGTCTATCAGCTAACATTCAGCGCTACACCGACATGCACAAGGCCTCGGTCTAGAATGCGCATACCATGGGACACTACTAGAAAAACCGCTACTAATGGCGCACCTAATTTGGCCATTAATGGCGCATCACTGGTGCGCCATTACTAGCACGCCATTAGTAATTTTTACTAATGGCGCACCACTGGTGCGCCATTAGTATCCGGTATACTAATGGCGCACCACAGGTGCGCCATTAGTATAGGCCACGGTGCGCCATTAGTATGCCTCCCAGGGGCCATGTATACCCAGGTGCTTTGGCATACTAATGGCGCACGACAACAGGATGCGCCATTAGTAACTTGGGCATACTAATGGTGCACTGTTTAGTGATGCGCCATTAGTGATGCGCCATTTTGAATCTAGATCTGGATCGTGATTTTTTGCCCATTTTTTGCTCGTTTTTTTTGCTTGTTTTTTGACATGACATTATTTCAAATTTTGTTCCTGTTTTTGGATCTTGTACGTTCTTTTGCCGTGGTCTTTTGCCGGAGAGGAGTTCGCCGGAGAGGAGGAGGAGGAGGTCACCGGAGAGGCGCTCGCCTACATCGCCGGAGAGGAGGAGGAGGAGGTCGCTGGAGAGGAGTTCACCGGAGCATCGGAGAGGAGGAAGGAGAAACCATGAGGGGATGGGAGGAGAGGAGGGAGGAGGAGCTCACCGGAGAGGAGGGAGAAGAAACCGTGAGGGGAGGGGAGGGGAGGAGGGAGGAGGAGGTCGCCAGAGAGGAGGAGGAGGTCACCGGAGAGGAGAAGTATGGTGGAGGAGAGAAGGGAAGATGGAGTGGAGGAGAGGAGGAGATGGAGTGTAGGAGAGGTGGAATGAAGAGATAAGGAGGAGAGGACCACGACCAGCCATATATACGGCATACTAATGGCGCACCGCGGGCAGGTGCACCATTAGTAATTTTTTTTATTTTTTTATTTATTTTGAATTTCGAAGGCGGGAAGATACTAATGGCGCACCATGGGCAGGTGCGCCATTAGTAAGTTTGAATTTTTTTGAATTTTTTTGCCTCTCCAGATCTTAAAAGCCCCGTATCTTTTTTTCTGTTAGGTTTTTGAGGATTTTGAAAATGTTTAACGGGGTTCCCCATTAAAAAACTTTTTCATCCGAGTTAGTATGCAAAAGTTATGCCCATTTTTACAAATTCTCGCGAGATTTTGCAAATGAAGTCAAAATTCATATTTGCAAATTTTCCCAACAACTAGGCCACATATCACATGGGAAACTTATTTTCTTTTATTTTTTTGACATTTTCATCATTTTCTTTTATTTTTTTTAAAACTGAAAAGGCGATCCACAGGGGGGGGGGTGCATTCGGTGGAAGTGGTGGCCAAGTTACTAATGGCGCACCGTGGCATGGTGCGCCATTACTAGTTCAACTAGTAATGGCACACCACTCCCACGGTGCGCCATTAGTAGTTTTGAAAAAAAATCAAAAAAAAGTTTTAAATTTTTTTTACTAATGGCGCACCGTGGGAGTGGTGCGCCATTACTAGTTCAACTAGTAATGGCGCACCACTCCCACGGTGCGCCATTAGTAGTTTTGAAAAAAATTCAAAAAAAAGTTTTAAATTTTTTTTACTAATGGCGCACCGTGGGAGTGGTGCGCCATTACTAGTTCAACTAGTAATGGCGCACCACTCCCACGGTGCGCCATTACTAGTTTTGAACAAAATTTTTAAAAAAATATTTTTACTAATGGCGCACCAGGGATGTGGTGCGCCATTAGTATTTGGACACTAATGGCGTACCAACACATGGTGCGCCATTAGTATATAGTAATGGTGCAGCACATGTCTGGTGCGCCATTAGTGTCAATTCCATCTATAGCCCTTTTCCTAGTAGTGGGAGAAGCTGACCGCCGTGCATCTCCACACGAACGTCGCCAGCGGTGGCAGCGCTGACCACCATGTGCCTCCACAAGAATGTCGCCAGTGGTGGCAGCACGGCTAGAGGACGGCAGTCTACGAGAGCGTAATGTGGGAGCGAGAGGATCGCTGTGCGTCCCCTCGACGGACTGCGGCACCGACGTATCGGCGTGGCGTGGAGGGCGGCTTTGGCGGAGCGAATGGAGTGGGGGGACGGGGGAGCGGGGTTTGGGGAATATTATT
>NC_057795.1:324807463-324819407 GCF_018294505.1 Triticum aestivum | reverse complement strand
TGGCTAGTTGGCCAAAGGGCGGTTGAATTTAGGATTTGGGGGGAATTTGTTTTTTTGGGGGGGAGGATTTTCGCGTAGAGGGTGGGGGAGTTTGGCACATGGTCGGTTTCTCCAAGTGCAGTCGCACGTGTCAGTGAAGAGGCAAGACGAAGCACATTCCATTTGCGTGAGCCGTGTGCAGGAGCGAACATGTGTGGGGTGCAATGCGACCGTGACAGGGGTTCTATGAGTGTACCGCCTTTCCTTTTAAACTAGGTTCTTCGCCCCGTCAAAAAAAACTTGGTGCTTCGCGCGGTCCATCGATACTACTACTAGTAATCCGGTAATCCCGACTAAAACAGCGCGGCCGGGTCTTTTCCTGCGCGATATGCTGGGAGGTTGGTGTAGTTGGGTTTTTTAGGACAAGTAATGCTACACCTATGTAATCCCAGTTACGTAATTAACATAATGTGAAACGTGTGATCTGTTGATTGGAGATTGGGGGGAGGGAGGGGCCCACCACCATGAAAGTCAGGGGGGAGAGAGGAAATTTAAGTTAACCCTTTCGTGTTCCCATAGATGTAGAAAGATGAGAAATGCGTGAACGTGTACAGGACGCACTATTGGAGTGCCTAAGATAATTGGTGTATGCAGACCCTATGTGTTTATTTACTTCGCTTTGTTAACTTTGTCTCGGGTCAAACCTTCTAAGTTTATACACACAAAAATGAATCATCATTCCATATATTTTCATACTCCTACAATATATCTTACTATGATTGTGAAAGTTCATGTACACCGGACGAGATTCATGCAAATAGGCAGATTTTAATTACATTTCGAACTTTTATAGGATAGAAAATAAAAGAAACCCGACCCTAAACCTATTCTATGGCAACGACCAACTTCCTCCATCTGCGATCTCCATGTGCGGGGGCGGTGTTGAAGACTCATGAAGTGAAGGTGAGGTCTTCGGCGGGGAAGAGTAGAACACGAGAGACAGACTGGCCAGTTGGCGCACCCTGCCCTACCACCTCCCATGCCCTAATCATCCTTGCATGAGTCCCCGACCTTAGTGGTGCTGGTGGACGTGAGGTCGATGATGATGGACGTGGACGGTCCGTCGCTTCACCCACATGCGCCACCGAGCGTTGGACGATGGCAAGTAGGACGCATGGCTGACAGTGCTCCTGTCATCGGCCGCCAGTGTGGCCGCCGCTTGTGTGGTCGCGTCCGCGTCCGACTATGCCGTTGTTGCATTGCAAGCGGGGACTTGAGCGAGGGCGGCAACCTCGAGCTTCATCCCTACCCATCACAAACTCTTCTCCCTCGCATTACATTATTTGCCATTTGCCTCTCATATTCCTCTCCCCCACTTCACCCTTGTCGTTTTATTCGCCCTCTCTTTCCCGTTTGCCTCTTTTTTGCTTGCCTCTTGTGTGCTTGTGTGTTGGATTGTTTGTCACGATGGCTCAAGATAATACTAAATTGTGTGATTTCTCCAATACCTACAACAATGATTGACTTAGCACTCCGATTGCTCCTCTTACCGATGCCGAATCTTGTGAAATTAATGCTGCTTTGTTGAATCTTGTCATGAAAGATCAATTCTCCGGCCTTCCTAGTGAAGATGCCGCTACTCATCTAAACAACTTTGTTAATTTTAGTGATATGAAAAATAAGAAAGACATGGATAATGATATTGTTAAATTGAAGTTATTTCCTTTTTCGCTTAGAGATCGTGCTAAGACTTGGTTTTCGTCTTTTCCTAAAAATAGTATTGATTCCTGGAATAAGTGCAAAGATGTTTTTATCACTAAGTATTTTCCTCCCGCTAAGATCATCTCTCTTAGAAACGATATGATGAATTTTAAGCAACTTGATCATGAACATGTTGCACAATCTTGGGAGAGGATGAAATTAATGATTCGCAATTGCCCTACACATGCATTAAATTTATGGATAATCATACAAAAAATTTATGCTGGATTGAATTTTTCTTCTAGAAATCTTTTAGATTCGGCCGTGGGAGGCACTTTTATGGAAATCAATTTAGGAGAAGCTACTAAACTCCTAGATAATATTATGGTTAATTTTTCTCAATGGCACACCGAAAGATCTACTAGTAAAAAAATTCATGCGACAGAAGAGATTAATATTTTGAGTGGAAAGATGGATGAACCTATGAAATTGTTTGCTAATAATAGTGCTCCTATTGATCCTAATGATATGCCTTTGTCTACTTTGATTGAGAATAATAATGAATCTAAGGATGTGAATTTTGTTGGTAGGAACAATTTTGGTAACAATGCTTATAGAGGAAACTTTAATCCTAGGCCGTTTCGTAGTAATTCCTCTAATAATTATGGCAATTCCTACAACAACTCTTATGGAAATTTTAATAAGATGCCCTCTGATTTTGAGATTAGTGTTAAAGAATTTATGATTTCTCAAAAGAATTTCAATGCTTTGCTTGAAGAAAAATTGCCTAAGATTGATGAGTTGGCTAGGAACGTGGATAGAATTTCTCTTGATGTTGATTCTTTGAAACTTAGATCTATTCCACCTAAGCATGATATCAATGAGTCTCTCAAAGCCATGATAATTTCCATTGATGAGTGCAAAGAAAGAACCGCTAGGATGCATACTAGGAAAGATTGCTTTGTAAAAGCGTGTTCTTCTAGTTTTCATGATAATAGGGATGACGATCTAAAAGTGATTGATGTGTCCCCTATTAAATCTTTATTTTGCAATATGAATCTTGATAATCATGGGACTTGACATGAGTCAACTTTAGTTAAAAGGCGTCCCAATGATTCGGTGTTTTTTGATCTTGATGCAAAAATTGGTAAAAGTGGGATTGGAGAGGTCAAAACTTTACACAGCAATAAACCCACTATTTTGGATTTCAAGGAATCTAATTATGATAATTGCTCGTTAATAGGTTGTATTTCGTTGTTGCAATCTGTGTTGAATTCTCCTCATGCTTATAGTCAAAATAAAGCTTTTACCAAACATATCGTTGATGCTTTAATGCAATCTTATGAAGAAAAACTTGAACTAGAATTTTCTATCCCTAGAAAACTTTATGATGAGTGGGAACCTACTATTAATATTAAAATTAAAGATCATGAATGCTATGCTTTGTGTGATTTGGGTGCTAGCGTTTCCACGAATCCAAAAACTTTGTGTGATGGGTTAGGTTTCCATGAATTTGATGATTGCTCTTTAAACTTGCACCTTGCGGATTCCACCATTAAGAAACCAATGGGAAGAATTAATGATGTTCTTATTGTTGAAAATAGGAATTATGTGGCCATAGATTTTATCGTTCTTCATATAGATTGCAATCTTTCATGTCCTATTATTCTTGGTAGACCTTTCCTTAGAACGATTTGTGCAATTATTGATATGAAAGAAGGAAATATTAGATTCCAATTTCCATTAAGGAAAGGCATGGAACACTTCCCTAGGAAGAAAATCAAATTACCTTATGAATCTATTATGAGAGACACTTACGAATTGAATACCAAAGATGGCAATACTTAGATCTATTCTCGCTTTTATGCCTAGGTAGGGGCGTTAAACGATAGCTCTTGTTGGGAGTAACCCAATTTTATTTTTTTTCTTTACCTTTTGATCCTGTTTAGTATTGAATAAATCACCTAGCTTCTGTTTAGATGTGGTTTTATGTTTTAATTAGTGTTTGTGCCAAGTAGAACCTATAGGATCATCTTGGGTGATAGTTAATTTGATCTTGCTGAAAAACAGAAACTTTTGCATGCACGAGAATAATTTTAGTAAATCACAGAAACATGATTTTCAGTTGATTCGTTTTGAAGTATATTAATAAACAAATTACCTAGGATTTCTTATTTTGGTAGGATTTTTAGAGTTCCATAAGTATTCGAAAGTTACAGATTGCTACAGACTGTTTTGTTTTTGACAGATTCTGTTTTTCGTGTGTTGTTTGATTATTTTGATGAATCTATGGCTAGTATTGGGGGGTATGAACCATAGATAAGTTGGAATACAGTAGTTTTAACACCAATATAAATAAATAATGAGTTCATTACAGTACCTTAAAGTGGTGGTTTGCTTTCTTGCACTAACGGAGCTCATGAGATTTTCTGTTGAGTTTTGTGTTGTGAAGTTTTCAAGTTTTGGGTAAAGATTTGATGGATTATGGAATAAGGAGTGGCAAGAGCATAATATTGGGGATGCCCAAGGCACCCCAAGTTAAAATTCAAGGAAAACCAAAATCCTAACCTTGGGGATGCCCCGGAAGGCATCCCCTCTTTCATCTTCGTCTATCGGTAACTTTACTTGGAGCTATATTTTTATTCACCACATGATATGTGTTTTGCTTGGAGCGTCTTGTATGATATGAGTCTTTGCTTTTTAGTTTACGACAATCATCCTTGCCGTACACACCTTTTGGGAGAGACACACATGAATCGGAATTTATTAGAATACTCTATGTGCTTCACTTATATCTTTTGAGCTAGATAATTTTGCTCTAGTGCTTCACTTATATCTTTTAGAGCATGGCGGTGGTTTTATTTTATAGAAATTATTGATCTCTCATGCTTCACTTATATTATTTTGAGAGTCTTTTAGAACAGCATGGTATTTGCTTTGGTTATAAAATTAGTCATAATATGATGGGCATCCAAGTTGAGTATAATAAAAACTATCATATAGAGTGCATTGTATACTATGAGAAATTTGATGCCTGATAATTGTTTTGAGATATAAAGGTGGTAATGTTAGAGTCATGCTAGTTGGGTAATTATGAAATTGAGAAATACTTGTGTTTAAGTTGGCAAGTCCCGTATCATGCATATGGTAAAAGTTGTGTGACAAATTTGTAGCATGGGGTGCTATTTGATTGCCTTTCTTATGTGTGGAGGTCGGGATCGCGCGATGGTTAACTCCTACCAACCCTTCCCCTAGGAGCATGCGTAGTAGTACTTTGCTTCGAGGGCTAATAAACTTTTGCAATAAGTAAATGAGTTCTTTATGACTAATGTGAGTCCATGGATTATACGCACTCTTACCCTTCCATCATTGCTAGCCTCTACGGTACCGTGCATTGCACTTTCTCACCTCGAGAGTTGGTGCAAACTTTGCCGGTGCATCCAAACCCCGTGATGTGATACACTCTATCACACATAAACCTCCTTATATCTTCCTCAAAACAGCCACCATACCTACCTATTATGGCATTGCCATAGCCATTCCGAGATATACTGCCATGCAACTTTCCATCATTCCATTTATTATGACACGTTCCATCGTTGTCATATTGCTTTTGCATGATCATGTAGTTGACATTGTATTTATGGCAAGGCCACCTTTATAATTCTTCCATACATGTGACTCTTGGTTCATTGCATATCCTGGTACACCGCTGGAGGTATTCATATAGAGTCATATTTTGTTCTAAGTATTGAGTTGTAATTCTTGAGTTGTAAATAAATAGAAGTGTGATGATCTCCATTATTAGAGCATTGTCCCCAATGAGGAAAGGATGATGGAGACTATGATTCCCCCACAAGTCGGGATGAGACTTCGGACTTTATGAAAAATAAAAGAGGCCAAAGAAGCTGAGGGGGTCCTGGATTAGGGGGTGTCCGGATAGCCAAACTATCACCTTTGGTTGGACTCCTGGACTATGAAGATACAAGACTGAAGACTTCGTCCCGTGTCCGGATGGGACTTTCCTTGGCGTGGAAGGCAAGCTTGGCGATACGGGTATGTAGATCTCCTACCATTGTAACCGACTTTGTGTAACCCTAACCCTCTTCGGTGCCTATATAAACCGGAGGGTTTTAATCCGTAGGACGAACAACAATCATACCATAGGCCAGCTTCTAGGGTTTAGCCTCTCTGATCTCGTGGTAGATCTACTCTTGTAATACCCATATCATCAATATGAATCAAGCAGGAGTAGGGTTTTACCTCCATCGAGAGGGCCCGAACCTGGGTAAAAACATCGTGTCCCTTGTCCCATGTTACCATCTGCCTAGACGCACAGTTCGGGACCCCCTACCTTAGATCCGCCGGTTTTGACACCGACATTGGTGCTTTCATTGAGAGTTCCTCTGTGCCATCGCCATCAGGAAGGATGCCTCATCCCGTATTTAAAGATGGCCCTGTTGCTAAAGGAGCTTTGGCCATCGGCCAAACTCTCCGGCTAGGCGGTTTTCTTATGACCGCCTGTTTGGCCACCGCGCGGACGATGACTTCTCGAGTCATCAAAAGCAATCTTCACACTAACTCGGAACTCGCCGAGCATTTAGATCCGATGGAGCTCTCTTCCTTGAACGAGCTCTTGGATTGCATCGCCACACTGGGAGTCGCTACAGACTACGATCAGATTGGGCCTAAACCCGATCTGAGAGAGATCAACTCTCCCTAGGCTACCCACCACGTTGTCATGGTTGAGGAACAACATGGTAACCGTTCCTCTATTTTAAGGACTAGCTATGTTCGGACTCCCGTTCCCTCCATGCCGGATTCCCTCGAAGGGGAGGACGTCACTCAAGCCCTGAACCTAAAGTCAGGCAGCGGGCTAGATTCATTGGACAACATCCAAGAATCCAAGCTTCCAAGATCGGAAACCTCTTGGCCCCTGAGTCTTAAAGTGGACGGGGTTCCGAATTTAATTCCACCCGCCCACCCAAACATAAGCGATCTATCCCAAATCCGGCAAGAGCCCGCAGAAACAGTACACCATTACTGGGCCAGATTCCTCCTGGTTATGAACAGGATAAAGGACTGCCGCGAGGAGGACGCACACTACTAGGGAAAAGGCTAGCAGCAGTGCGGGTTTTAGATGTATCAGTAGCGCGGGGATAGGCGCTACTAATAAGGCGCTACAGCTAACACATAGCAGTAGCGTGTGCTCACCGGCGCTACTGCTACACGAGTGTACCAGCAGCGCTGTTAGCGGAAGCTCGCTACTGCTAGTATCTCTAGCGCGCTTTGCCTGCACGCGCTACTGCTATCGTGGCGCTGCTGCTAACTTTTATACACTCGCTACTGCTAATTTAAGTAGTTTTTTGTTTTTTTGGCATATTTGTTTTTTATTTGAACAGGCTTTATAGAAGAATCTTTAGCACATAGAAATGTCATCATGATACAAATACAAATGCCTGCGAGACCACAAATGTAATCATAGCATGTACATACAAATAGTCTCATCATAATCATCATCCAACACAGTGGTATCTTGTCATCATCTCGAAAATAGCGATACATGCAAGTCTCGAATACTTGCAACTACAACAACATCATCCATCTAAACAAAGGTATACTCAAGAAGAGCTATCACTATGAGTGAGAGCGGAACTATGCAGTACATGAGGTGGCGGTTACGAGTCCTCTCTCGCGCTAGCGTGAACCTCAAGTAACTAGCTTCTCCTTCTTGTCTGCTTTTGAAGCCTTTATGGTTGGCGCCCGTGAACCCATTCACTTGCGCTTGACACTCATGCCACTCATTGTACACCCCCGGAACCTTCCCTTTGTACACGACATAGCAATTCCATCTCGCCATCAAGAAACTAGGTACCTGTTAGAGATGCATGTTCATGAAGAGGATGTACAATCATATATATGCAACAAAATATACTAGAGCAACACCGAAAAAGAAAGGGTTAGCAACTAGATGCAACATACAGTATGCAAATTAATTAACTAGAGGTATGCACGTGATCGTACGCAAACTAACAAAGTAGCGTTACGCAAGTTCGGCAGGGACCATGGACATCACAAAGTTTCATCGCTACAAAAAGTATACAAGTTCAACCGACACATATCATCATCATCTGCATCATAAATCACTAGAAGTTCCATCCTTCCATATCATCGAGGATGAACCCTAGCTTCTTGAACGGCGTGAGGTCTAGACGTTGCATGCCTATGCGAGTTCGGACGTCAGCTCGCGATATAGGGTCGTGGTGGAACATCCCCTTCTCATCGACGACTTCTTTCATGATGATCGTTGCAATGTCGCTTTGGATGCGAAAGAAGTCATCTCTAAGTTTATAATCTGCTTCTCCATGAGATTCTAGCCACTTGTGGATATGATCATCATTTCTGCTGTTAATGCGAAGCTTTTGGTGATCCGTCTTGAACTGAATCATGAGATGGATGATGTAGAATCCATCCTTCTTGCTTGGTTTTGGGACATAGATGCAGGAGAAGTTAGTTTTATGCGCGAAACCCATCGTCTTGTTCCTTTGTTTCTTCATCTGCACGTGGCCACCTCTAAAGCTGAAGCCTTGAAAAGCATCATCTAGAATATTCATTTTGTGGGTGTAGTTTTTTTCTCGTAGTCTCTGGAAGGGTCAAAATACACGGCGTGGGAGACTTGCAGGTAAAGAACGATAAGGACGGTGCGCCCGTTGCTGCGGGGAAAAGACACCTCAAATTATTCCCCATATGAGAGAGAAGGAATGATTGAAATGTACGAAAGGGTTGTCCGGAACTGACTTACTTTGGATGATAAGGCACGAGGACAATTTCCAGGTCCTTATTTTGTACCATGAAGTTTTGGAGGTACTCCCTAGCAGTTTCACGCTCAAAGTCACCGAGACTCAAGAAAGACTCGTGCATGTAGTACGGATCCGCCACACAGATTTGCGAGACTTCTTCACTCTTCATGACGGAGCTCATATGTAGCGCAAAAAGGCGGACGATTGTAAAATCGAGCCACCTTGTTAGAAACATCTCAAAGATATGGTCAAACCGCAGGAAGAATACCTCCGTGGGCCGTGTGTCGACATAGCACTTCCCCTCAGGCACACGAGCCGCGTATGTCGGATATCCTGGATCCTTTGAGGCTAGTAGGCTTTTCTCAGTCGACAGCACATGGTCGTGCAGTCTCCAGAGATCCCCTGATAGTGCCTCCAGCGGTTTCGGCGGTAGCATCGGCTCGCCCGTGACATGGAACATGACCGCACCTTTCACAGGTACACGCTCTTCAGAATGCATCATCTGGCTGCTATGTGCTCTGGCTTGTTTGGAGGCAATTATCTTCCCCGATCTCTTCCTCTCCTTTTTCTTGGGCACACCTTCTAGACCCTTCCTTAAACCCTGCCCCAGTGTTCCCGGGCTAAGTACTGTACAACCCTCGCGCCCGGCTAGTTGAGCCTGTGTTGAGGCGGCATCTTCAGGCGTGTCCTGTGAGGATTTCATGAAGAGAGACTTTTTGCAATCCTTGCTACGACCCTGCTCGGGCATATAATCCATATCCTCATTAGCAAGCTGATAGCCCGATTCGTCATATGGTTGACTCATCATATCTATGTCATAGTCATACGCGTTTGTACTGAGGAAATCCATAGGGTCGACCTCCATCTCATCATCCATTCTCTGTTCTACAGGAGAAATTACATCAGCCAGTACTATTGCACCCCCTTCATCATGCCGTCCGCCGCTCTCACCCAGCACTACAGGAGCTGGTAATTGCGTAGGCGGGGTGGTGGTCTCCGCACATGCTTGTTGATGTGTGGTCATTGGTGTGCAGTCGGCCGGCTCCAGACGAATAAGATTCTTCGGCCATAGTAGCACCCAACCCTTACAGCTTCCAATCCACGGCGGGGTCTCGTCGTCCGCTCCCACATGCTGTACTGGAGGAGGCAAATCCTCGTGCCCTGATTTCACACTGGTCAAGCTAACCCTGAAGTGCCTAGCGGGGATCGGCTGGTTGTGGAACGTGGCTTACGAGGGGTCCATTATCATCCCCTTTCCCACGTCCACCTTCTGGCCTTTGATCAAGTAGAGTATGGTGCACGGGGTTTCTTTCGCCTTGAAACACATATGTCTGTGGCCTAAAACAACCGAAAGGCAACAAAAATGGAATATTATATATATATGTTGGTGCGACATGTAATTGTCATGACGGCGTCGAGCTCAGCCAAAGACGAAGGCCCACCTAGCACACCTGAGACTGAGGACGGGCTGCTATGAGCGGGAGCGGCTGCGAGAGGAGGCCCGGTTGTGTGAGCAAGTGATGGTGCGATGGTGTTGTTGTTCATGGAGTTACTCTCGACGAAACTGGGCAATGGGAAATCATGTACCGTCTTGTTTGGATTTTCCTTTGTCTAGTTGATGATAACTCGAACCAAGTTAGTAGCAAAATCATTTCTGCAGGCAGTTACAGCTGCATTGACTGCCTATTGTAGCAACTCATATTTGTCCTCGGCTGCTTTTTTCGCGTCCTCAGCTGCTTTTTTCTCGACCGCAAGCTTCACCTTCGCGTCGATGTCCGCCTGACTAAACTTCTTTTTGTGCTTCTTGGCCTCTGGCCCTCATTGTAAAACACCTTCCACGTGGCGCCATCTCCAGTGCCGTGCACACAACCATATTGCGGCCGCTGGCCCAAAGGGAGTCCCTTAAGTTCGTTCAAGGCCCGGTTGAGAGGGGTGTCCCACTTGGGCCTCATTGGAGAAGTATGGCTTTCGGCTACAAGCTGGTGTTGCTTCTCCAGTAGTCTAATCAATTTCCTCGTGATCTTGTCTGTGTAAAAAACCTTTTTCTCCTTGTCCCACTTGTAGCGGGCCCTGATGAAGTCATGCTCCAAGGGGTTGGTGAACTTCACGAAGGGTCTGGGAGACCCGTGGCTTCACGTTTCGCGTCCTCCTTATCCCATATGGGCCTTTTACCGAGGTAGCCGTGGCTTCCGAGGCGATGCTTCCCCGTGTTCCTTTGCTGAAGGCTCTTGAATTTCGCAGCCTTAGCCTTGGCTGCCTTGGTAGCGCAAGTGTCCTTGAACTTTTCGAACTCCTCTTCCATAAGTGTCGGATTTTCCTCCAGAATCTTGGACAGGGGTTCATCAGCCTCAATAGCTCGTTTCACCCTCCCTTTCCAGGAGGCCAAATCATTGCTGAACATGCCCATGGCGTGATTGTTAATCTCTTTCATCTTCGGATCATCCCACGGTTGTTCTATGTTATCATCCCGGTCGTGGAACTTGAATCTCTTGTGCAACTTCGTTAGGAGCAACTGCGTCAAATGTTCTTTACTCCTTAAGTCATCGTCGTTGATGCTCGCGCATTCCCGTAGGATGCATCCTACTTGGTTCCCATAGCACTTGTGAGGTTCTTCCGGCTCTAACGGCTAAAACTTGCCAGGTGCCATCTTTGTGATCACAAGTCGTCCAATCCCTAGTTTGTTAGGTTTTCGTATCCTCTGCTTCTTATGCTTCCTCTTTTCGGTAGCGGCATCGGGGCCGGTACCATCCCCGTCGGTATCTTCCTTGCCGGTACCTTCCCTTTTGGTCTCGGCGCCGCCATCGGTGCCGGCGCCGTCGATTTCGATGTCGGCGTCAGTACCATCATCGAGGCCGACCTGCAAACCTTGCTTAGCAGTCAAATAGTCGAGGTACTCTTGTTCACCCTTATAATCCATCTCGTCTGCATCTTGGTCAGAAGGCCCAGTTTCTTTGTTGTTCGACATGTTTCCTATGATTAAGTGTCCTCATTTATTTCTAAAAGTATGAATAAATGAGAAATGACATAAAAAGAAATCTATGTGCCGGCACTCGATATGCCAACTATGTAGCACAAATCATGCCTCTATTCATGGGAAATTTCGGTATGACCTTTGCTAAAAAATGGACATATCGAGCGCCTGAAATTCACCGGAACGGAAATGAATCAACATTTCGGCGTAACATAGGCCACTCGGATCATTTTCCAAACATGACATGTCCAAAACATGACATATACACATATCACATGTCCAGTTCAAATTTGCATATAAATTTAGCTAATTTTGAAACCTAGCTAAATTCATAACTAAATAGATAACCTAATTAACAGACTGCCCTAACTAAAACCTAAGTAAATTAACGGAAGAACCATAGCAGAGAGAGAGAGAGGGGGGGTTTACAGAGGGTGCAGGGGCGAGGAGGCAGGCCCGACGACGGCCGAGGTTGGGAGGGGAGGAAGCAGAG
>NC_057795.1:324787930-324807049 GCF_018294505.1 Triticum aestivum | reverse complement strand
GGTCGGGAGTGAGCGCCGGGGTCTGGGTCAGGGGCGAGGGCCTGGTCGGGGGCGAGCGCCGGCGCCGGGGTCAGGGGCGAGCGACGGGGGAAGAGAGAGTTGGGATTTGGGGGGAAAAGGCGGGGTGAAGCAGGGATAGTGAGAATTTTGGGTTAAGTGGACGTAGCAGCAACACATATGAACAAAACGCACTGCTACTACCTTCAGTAGCTGTAGCGGTTTATATGAAATGCGCTACTACTACCTTCAGTAGCTGTAGCAGTTTATACGAAATGCGCTGCTACTACTACTGCCAGTTTTCCCTTTTCTTTTCCTTTATTTTCTCCCACTTTTATTTCCTGCGAGCAGTGAACGAAGGGAGGGCGATATATATTGCATCATTTGACGATTAAATATGTATGCAAAATAGGAACATATATATTACATCATTGGACCCATGCATAATAATGGCTAAGTGTGTATACAAAATTGGAACATATATATATATATATATATATATATATATTACATCATTTGACCGATAACAAACGGTTCCTCAACGCTGACGTTTTCGTTTTTGAGTCAGTTTCTTTCCCTTCTTGTTCGTCGAAGAATAATTGAGCCCCTCATTGTGACTTTGCCTTTTCCATGGAGTACGATTTTTCTTAGGTAATGTAGTATTGATTCTTCTTTTGACGTATACTTCATCATCATCGTCATCTTCCCACATTGGGTTGCCGTACTGATCATAGTCTTCCTCGTTGGCGACTCCATCCATTCCAATGATGTTCCTTTTGCCTCTCCTCACGACAACACGACTGGGATTGCATGGGTCGGTTATGAAGAAGCATTGTGTCACGTGCTTAGCGTGTACCCATGGCTTGTTTTTTGCGATAGCATTCACGGTAGCACTCTTGGCATCGGGTATACTCATGGTAGTGAAAATCCGGTTTTCTCTTTTGACATTCTTTTCCCATCTGACACGGAACATCGTCGTGTTGTGCAGTCTAGAGTAGTCAAGCTTCCAGATCTCCTCGACCCTTCCATAAAATCGTTCAGTTGTGCTGTTGTCGCTGCAGGTCATGCATTCCATCGTCACCCCTGAGTTCTGATCATCACTGTCCATATCTTTGGCCTCCGTGCAGAACGTGTATCCGTTGATATCATATGCCTGATAGGTTACGAGGTTGGGCGAGGGGCCATGTGCTAAGGCATATATGAGCAATTCGTCCTTAGAGCCCTCCTCCGGGGGATTAGCAATAATATGCTCTTTGAACCAATGCAGGAAAGTGGAGTTGTGCTCTCTAGTAACTTCGGCATTTGTCCTGCATACCCCCCGGTCCTGATACTTCTTTGCAATAATTTCTTTGTGCAGTGCCACGAAAGGATCTACCTCGTCTAGGTGTTGTAGCACTACCAAGTTTGCTCTGTCAAAGTCGCTGCGTCGATCTGAGTATGCCACGTGTAGTTCCCTGCGACCGTTGCAGTGACCATCTCCTTCGAGCCTCCCATCGTGCTTGTTAACGGGCAAACCAACACTAACACCAGGCGGCTGGTCTGCGCCATATAGAAAATTCTCACAGAAAGAGATGCACTCTTGTGCCAAATAGCCCTGGACGATGCTTCCATCCGGACGGGACATCTTACGAACGAATCCTTTGATGATCCCATTCATCCTCTCAAACGACATCATGTTGTGCAGGAATGACGGCCCCAGGTCTATTATGTCATCCACAATATGGACACACAGATGCACCATCACGTCAAAGAACGCTGGCAGGAAGTACATCTCAAGCTCATTCAGTATCACAACGATCTCTTCCTGTACCCTTCGGAGCTGCTTCACACTGATCGACTTTCGAGAGATGACGTCGAAAAAGTTGTAGAGACTAGTAAGCGTGTCACAGACATACTTGTCCATTATCCCTCTAAGGACAACAGGTAGTATCTGCATCATCATCACATGACAGTCATGAGACTTCATCCCACTGAACCTTTTCTTGTCCGTGTCTAGATATCTGCTTATCTTGCCACAGTAACCGGAACTAACTTTGACTCCGGTAAGGCACTTAAAGAATTGATTGATCTCAACCTAACTTAAGGTGAAGCAAGAAGGGGGGCAATAATCCTCTTTCTTTATTTTCTTGCCCTTCTTCTCCCATGCCTCTGTCTCCGTCTCTGTCTCGTCTGACATTTTACGGGGCGGCATGTGTAGATCTTCCCTGATTTTCAAATCTTGCAAGTCTTTTCTTGCCTTCGGCGCATCCTTGGTCTTATCCGGCATGTTCATCAATGTTGTGAGCAAGCTCTCAAGGACATTCTTACAGATATGCATTTGATCAAGGCAATGAGGTGTATCGAGTTTGTGCCAGTACTCCAAGTCCCAGAATACAGACCTCGTCTTCCATACCTTTAGCAGCGGCTCCGGCGCCTTTCTCATCGTCTTTCCCGGCGCGGGGCACTCCTTCTAGTTTTTCAACAGATCATCGATTTCGGCACCGCTCCGCTTACGTGGAGGTCCTCGATGCTCAGCGTGACCATTGAATAGATCTCCACGGTTTCTCCACGGGTCGTCCTGTTCAAGCCATCTTCGATGCGCCATGTACACGATTTTCCTAGACCCGCCATCTTTCCTTGATGTTAGCTGCTGAGACATCGTATCATCCATGCACCGCGTGCATCCGCAATATCCATGGCCTACCTGGCATGCCACATATCCGTAACCGAGATAGTACTGCACTGTCGTGATTAGCGCGGCTCTCATGTTGAAACACTCACCTTTGCTGGCGTCCCATGTCTTGGCCGGTGTTTTCCATAACGTGTCTAACTCCTCTTGAAGTAGCCCCAGATACAAATTAATATTATTCCTTGTTGTTTTGGCCCTTGAATAAGCATGCTCATGTGAATGTACTTTGATTTCATGCACAACCAGGGGGAGGTTGTACATCCATACAAACACGGGCCATGTGCTATGGTTGGTGTTCTGGTTGCCAAACGGATTCATGCCATCGGTACACACGCCGAGCATGATGTTCCTTGCATCACATTCAAAATACCGATAGAAGCTGTTCAACGCTCTCCACTGGCTTCCATCCTTCACGTGTCTCAGCTTTGGATCATCTCCATCGTCGGGCTTCTTCCTCTTCGCGTGCCAGCGCATTAGCTTTGCTTCCTTGGGATCTACAAAATACCTCTGGAGATGGGGAGTGATCGGTAAGTACCATACAACTTTCTGGGGACATTTCTTCCCGGCCTTCTTGTATCGAGAAGCATTGCACACCGGACAGCTTGTTTTTTCCGCGTGCTCCTTCCGATAAATTATGCAATCGTTGATGCATGCATGGTATCTAACGTGTGGCAGATCAAGAGGGCACACGATCTTCTTGGCCTCATCAACACTAGTAGGACATAGATTACCCACGGGAAGAACACCCTTTAGGTACTTCAGATGCTCATCGAGGCTAGTGTCGGTCCATTTGTTTTTAGCCTTCGTCTTCAGGAGTTGGAGCGTGAAACTCAAGAGGGTCACCTCAGGATTGCAACCATCATACAATGGAGTGTTCGAGTCTACCACCAGTTGCTCCAGCTTAGCCTCCTCTCTAGAAGCAGCTCTCTCAGTACTTGTCTCCTTGCGAAGCAATGCTTGAACATGAGGGTCCCGCACAATTGAACTTAGTACCGATGAACTCTGCTGCGTGGAGTCCATGTCGTTCTCTCCGCCGCCATGTCCGGCCCCTTCTCCTCCGCCATGTCCGGCCCCTTCTCCGCCGACATGTCCGGCCTCTTCCCCGCCGCCATTATCGATCATCTCTTCGTCTTGCCCCGTGTCATCATTGCCTGCCCCGTCGGCATCCTCAACATCGTCATCCTCATCTTCAATTATCCACCGAGTATTGCCATCCATGAAACCAGTCATGAGCAGGTGCGCTTTGACACGACCATCTTCATGGGGGTCGAGCCAAACTATTCCTTTGCATTTTCGACACGGACATAAAACCTCTATCCGGTTATTTTCTTTCATGTCCTGCACCGCCGACTGCAACCACCTGTCCACCATCGTTCCACTAACCATCATCAACTCTGCACGGTAATAATAAACAAATTGATTATAAAAATGCATGCATGCATCAAAGTCATACAAAAATTTGGCATGACCTTCCCTAAAAATAGGACATATATGGATCTAGAGTTTGCCCGGAATTCGCCGAAACGGAAATAAATCGACATTTCAGCAAAACATAGGCAACTCAAAAGCACAATTTGGCGTCAAGTCATGCCACACACACAATTTCCACAAACATATCACACACACATAAACATTTTTCCATTTTGCAAAAGCATGAAATTTTCATCACCTCTATCTCGAGATCGAGCACACGGTGGAGATGATGTTGTAGGGAGATCAAAAGTGCACAAAGCTCTTCTTGACAAAGATAGATCTAGTTAGGGGGAAAATAGGTCACTTAACTAAATCCTACATCTACCTAGCTACCTAATTTGGGAGGAGACAACTTCAACTAGTGGAGGGGAAAGGAAAACGAGAAAGGAGATGCATTAATGGAGGTGGTGTAGTTAGGTAGGAGTAATGAAGAGAGAGAAAGGTGGATAGAAGAGAGAGAGAGTAATGGGGGAGAAGTATTGAGGAAGAAGAAGAGTGAGAGTGGGAGCATGTGGGGGAGGTATGGGAAAGCGAAGAGAGGAGGGGGAGGGGAGGGACGGGTGGGGAAAAGGTGGTGGGTTGGTGCGGGTTAGCAGTAGCGCGGGATGTAAAACGCGCTGCTGCTAAGGAATTAGCAGCAGCGCGCTTTGGGCGACGGCGCTACTGCAAACAGGGACAAAAAAGTGTGCCAATTTGAAATTTAGCAGCAGCGATCTCAGAAAAAGCGCGCTACTACTACATCTGTAGCAGTAGCGCGGTTCGCGCCACCGCGCTACTGCTAAATGGAGTTAGGTGGACACCGCCGGTCGATATTTGTAGTAGCGCGGTTTACACCGAGCGCGCTACTGCTAAAAACTTATCAGTAGCGAGTTTCACGCACAAGCGCTACTACTAATTAGCAGCAGCTCCTTTTTGAGCCGCGCTGCTGCTAAGATTCTGTGTATAGGCTTTTCCCTAGTAGTGGCAAGTTCATTCTTCTGCAATAATTGCACGGACAAGGGAATCCTCAACGCCGTAAGTCGTCATGAAATTACACGCTTCGCTGACTTGGCGTCCATAGTACGAAAGTACTGTGTGATGGAAAGCGCCTAGAAAACCGAAATCAAATTTTGGGACAATCCGGCCCTGAATACAACCCCAATCCGAAATAAAATGGTGCATTATCTCCAGGCACCTGGGTTAAACACCAAAAAGAAAAAACCATCTATAGGGCATGGAACCGTACTGGAAGGATGGCTCAATGGACCCTGCAAAATTCATAGTACAGAGGGTGCCACTCCAACTCATAGCCTTAGAGCATGTTGGATACTACGGCAGGTGGCCAAAAGTGGCAAAGAGCTTCTATCTCCAGAGCACCAGCCCAAGGATACCAGTACGGTATTAACAGTCTTCGAGACTTTCACATCAAATAATATGCGGAAACGAACACTTCGCAGCCTTGCCGAACTCTACCAAGTAGCAACAATAAACCCATGGAGTGACACGGCTATTACCTTTAATGCCAGTGACGAACCTAAATTCCGAACAACTCGAGCACCAGCCGCATTGGTCCTCAGTCCAATAGTGGAAGGCTTTCGCCTTACCAAGGTACTCATGGACGATGGTAGCGGATTGAACCTCATTTACGAGGAAACCCTCAGAAAAATGGAAATAGACTGGAGCCGCATTTAGCGAAGCAGCAGAACCTTTAGAGGAATAATCCCTAGTCGGGAAGCATGTTGTACTGGAAAAATCACAGTGAATGTGGTGTTCGGCACGCCGGATAATGACAGGTCCGAGGAGGTCACGCTCCAAGTGGCCCCGTTCAGCAGCGGGTATCACGCTCTATTAGGGGGAGAGGCATTCTCAATTTTTCAAGCTATACCCCATTACGGGTACATGAAGCTCAAAATGCCCGGGCCCAACGGAATCATCACTCTTGCTAGTGACCCGGACATAGCACTCTGCGCCGAAAACAAGATAGTTGCACTGGCCATTGAGGCACTATCCGAAGCCCTAGCGGTCGAGGAACTCACTGCGCTGTGCTCCACGGTGAACAGGGACGATGTGATACTCGATAAGAGATCCAAGTCCACCTCCTTTAAACCGGCGGACGAAACTGTCAAATTCCAAGTCCATCCAATGGACCCTACAAAAACGGCCTCCATCGGGGCATAATTAAATCCTGATGTAGACGCCGCACTACGAGAATTCCTACACGAAAATTTGGGACATTTTTGCCTGGCACCCTTCAGACATGCCAGGAATCCCACGCCGGCTGGCCGAGTACAGCCTAAACATCCTAAAAGGATTCAAGCCAGTCAAACAGGCTCTTCGGCATTTCTCCGAACCCAAGAGACAGGCCATGGGAGAGGAGCTAGCCAAATTATTGGAGGCCGGATTCATCAGATATATAAAACATCCGGACTGGCTAGCAAACCTGGTGATGGTACCAAAGAAGGACAAATCCTGGCGCCTATGCGTTGATTTTAAGGACCTCAACAAGGCTTGCCCAAAGGATCCCTCCCCCCTCCCCCGCATCGATCAAATTATCGATGCTACCGCAGGACACGATTCATTGTGTTTCCTCGACGCATACTCCGGCTACCACCAAATTAAGATGGCAGAGCCCGACCAGGCCGCAACGGCATTCATCACCCCATACGGCCCATTCTGCTTCAACATAATGCCCTTTGGGCTCAAAAACGCTGGCGCAACATATCAGCGCATGATTCAGACATGTCTGGCAAACCAGATCGGCAAAACAGTGGAGGCATACATAGACGATGTGGTCATCAAAACCAAGCATGTTGAAACTCTAGTAGACGATTTTAGGCTCACGTTCGATAATCTCCGAACATATGACATTAAGCTTAACCCGGAAAAATGTGTTTTCGGTGTGCCAGCCGGAAAGCTCTTGGGCTTCATTGTATCCGGTAGAGGAATTGAAGCAAACCCAGCCAAGATCCGAGCTCTGTCACAATTGGATATCCCAAAGGACCTCAAACAAATACAAAAATTGACGGGATGCATGGCTGCTTTAAGCCGCTTTATCTCCTGTTTAGGAGAAAAGGCATTACCCCTTTATCGCCTCCTCCGACGCACCGAACACTTTGAGTGGACGGATGCCGCCACAGCCAGACTCGAAGAAATAAAAGCCATATTGGCAACAAACCCGGTCCTGGCCGCGCCCAACATGGGCGAACCAATGCTACTATATATCGCGGCAACTCATCAAGTTGTGAGCACGGTGCTCGTTGTCGAACGAGAAACGGACGGACACAAGTTCCCCCTTCAAAAACCAGTTTACTATGTGTCCACTGTCCTAACTCCATGCAAGTCATGGTACCCGCATTATCAAAAGATAGAGTATGCGGTGTTCATGGCATCCCGGAAGCTGCGACACTACTTTCAGAGTGTTCGATAATAGTAGCGTCCGAAGTACCTCTTAATGACATTATAAACAACCGCGATGCGATGGGTCGGATTGCCAAATGGGCCATTGAGCTCCTCCCGTTTGACATAACCTATAAGACACGGCGAGCTATTAAGTCGCAAGTTTTGGCCGATTTCGTTGCCGAATGGACTGAAGCCGAACTCCCTAAAGAGTACGGCGCATATTCCAACTGGATCATGCACTTCAACGGCTCCAAAATGTTGGCTAGTCTGGGGGCTGGCGTCGTTCTGACGTCCCCAATCGGAGATACAGTTCAATATGTACTCCAAATAATGTATACGGACTCCAACAATGCAGCCGAATACGAGGCCCTTCTACATGGCCTCCGGATGGCAGTCTCCATGGGCATTCAACGCCTAGAGGTGCACGGGGATTCGAACCTCGCGATATCCCAAGTAAATGGAGACTTCGATGCCAAGGATCCAAAAATGGCAGCTTATCGCAACGCCGTCCTAAAAATGTCAGCTCGGTTTGAGGGGCTCGAATTTCACCATATAGCCCGGGATAACAACCAGGCAGCAGACGTATTGGCACGCATTGGCGCAAAGCACGATACTGTCCCTCCCAACATCTTCCTAGAGAGGCTGTTCAAGCCATCCGTACTATGGGAGGGGGAGTCCGGAAATAACAATCTGGACCCAACCGCACTACCCGACACCGAACATTTTGACACAATTGGTGGTTCTGCCAACGAAGTAACATCCTCATCCCACGTAATAATGGCAGTCATTGCCCCGTGGACGGAACCATTCCTAGCCTACCTGACTAGGCAGGAACTTCCCGAGGACCAAAACAAGGCTCGCTGCATAGTGCGATGATCTAAAGCCTATAAGGTCCATGAGGGAGAGCTTTACAAGAAAAGTACAACCGGAGTCCTTCAAAGGTGTATCTCCGAAGAGGAAGGGCGGAATCTTCTGGCTAAAATTCATGCCGGACTCGGTGGGCACCACGCCGCAGCCCAGGCCCTTGTAGGCAAGACCTTCCGTACATGATTTTATTGGCCGACGGCCCGGGCGGATGCTCAGGACTTAGTCCAACGATGCGTCGGTTGCCAGCTCTTTGCTAATCAAAGCCACATGCCACCCACCGGCCTCAAAACTATACCCATAACCTGGCCCTTCGCGGTCTGGGGGCTTGACATGGTTGGACCCCTTAAAGGAGGAACCCACAAGCAAAAATACCTACTAGGCATGGTGGATAAATTCACCAAATGGATAGTGGCCAAACCTGTTAAGACGGCCGAATCCGGACCGGTGATAGACTTCATATCAGGGGTCAAACACCGTTACGACATCCCCCATAGCATCATCACTGATAATGGTATGAACCTTATGGCCGACAAGGTCAAACTATGGTGCAAAAACATGGGCATCAAGCTCGACTATGCTTCAGTCTATCACCCTCAAACTAACGGTCAAGTCGAGCGAGAAAATGGTCTCATCATGAGCGGCATCAAACCCAGACTAGTGCGGTCCCTCAAGGAATCTAACACGCACTGGGTAGAGGAGCTCGACTCTGTACTTTGAGGGCTGCGGACCACGCCGAATCGCACTACCGGATTCACACCATTCTTTATGGTATACGGCGCAAAGGCAGTTTTTCCCTGCGATATAATACATGACTCGCCTCGCGTGCGCATGTACGAAGAAAGAGAAGCCGAGCTCGATCGGCAGGACAGTTTGGATGCCTTGGAGGAGGAGCGTGACATGGCAAAAGCCCGTTCCGCATTCTATCAACAGCAAGCTCGAAGATATCAAAGCAGAGAAGTACGGGCCAAAACTTACAATGTTGGCGAGTTAGTTCTATGCCTGCTGGACAAGAAAAAGGACAAACTCAAGCCCAAATGGGAAGGTCCCTTTATCATCGACCAAGTCCTGACCGGTGGAGCGTACCATCTGCGAGACACATCGGATAAACGACTCGAGATGAACCCATGGAACGCAGCCCGTCTCCGAAGATTCCACGCCTAGCGCCGGATTCTGAGTTCGTCTCCTTCCTCCGTATATATTTTACATATTAGCTATCTTCTGTTTCTCTCCTTCTCCCTCCTTTTCTCTTACAGCCTTTGAAGGCTTGTTTGCGCATTGTTCGCACACACTTGACGCGCTATCCGCGCTCATTATACCTGGGGGCTTCTTTAGCAGAAGTTATTTATACGGGCTTCATGCCCAACACATGTGTCACACTTCTGCATGTACCTTTTATTCACCATTATATGCATCGATATGACTTAAGTTTTGGCCAAGCTGGGTTGCCTGGCTCCTGTGCTTACCCCTACGTTCCCGATTGTTCGGCTAGGTGGTAAAGGGAGCACCTCTGCGATTGTTACTGTCGGGTCAGCCAGATGTGTACTTCAGACTGGGTGAAGCCGAAAGCTAGCGTTCTTACGGGAATATTCGGTCGGTGAACTAAAAGACAATTTCTTACCCATTTATTTATCTGCCCCCAGATGTTTTTCTGCTTTTTTTGTAGTCCGGACATGCACTTTAGTGCATGCCTCCCAGGGAAAGGAACCCTTAACGGACTATTCTCCCTGGAAGATGTTTCTTATCAACCATGTAATATAACATAACTAGTTGGGCACTTGTCTGATAAAGAACTAATGACCCCTACACCTGGTCTCCATGCATGCCCCGGTTCTTATATAACCACGAGGGTATTCGGACACACTCCAGACTATTGGGTCCCGAGGTTGAAGCGAAAAGGTCCGCTATGACAAACGATACAATCCGGCTAGAAGGCATTTTACATGTCATCTTACATTACATAGTCAATTTGACTGATTGTATTAGTCTTCAATGCCATCTAATAGGTTGTCTAGTTTACAGTCCTGCTGGGAATACTTTGCGGCCAACTCTACTTGGCCGTACACTAAGCTCACAAGGATCTCCTTCCCTCGGGCCCCACAGGTCCGACCTCGGCCATGTGGTTTGGGTCAGCCTTAGTGTACCGCGTCTTCACCATGGCCCAGGCCTCCCTGGCGCCTTGACGGCAGGCCGATATCTTCCATAATTGGAAGCGCCGCCGCGCTCCTTGAAGCCTCTCTGCAAGCTCTCCAAGGCGTTCGGGCAGGGAGACAGATGGCCATAAGGCCTGGGCGACGCCTTTCATCACCTGCCGAACTCGTTCGTGTAGTTGCAAGAGCTTGGGAAGAAGGTCACCCATAGAACCGGGCATTTCCTTCGCAGGACGGCCTGTGAGCATACCTACAGACATAACTCTGTTAGTCGACTTCCTCGCCAAACTCTTTTTCAAAGTTCGTTCAAGCACTTACTAAAAATGCTGCGTCGAAGCCGCCGATTCTCCTTAACGGAGTCAGACAGCTGGGCACGAACATCTTTTAGTTCCTCACCCAGCTGGGTGTTGGAATCTTGGAGATTATTTTTCTCTTGCCTCACCCTTGTAAGCACATTCTCGCCAGCCTTTAACCGGCGCAAGAGCTGTTGCTTGTCCGGATCTATCCCGGCGCCATCTGCAATGTTATTGTCAAACTTATACACATGCCGCACTTCACAAACTACTTATCTTTTGAAGCATAAATTACCAGAGGGGGTCTGTTTGGCTTCCCCCGCCGCGGCTAGTGCGGCCTCAAGTTGAGCCTTGCACTCATCCAGCTCCTGGGACAGTTGGGTATTCTTTTCTGTAAGATCCTGCATAATAAATGATCCTTAAATCAGTTATTCTAACTATTTCAAGTCTCGGGGGCTACTGGCATATATAACTGTAAAATTTTCTCACCCGTATGCCTTTCACATACTGCTCCGTGGCTCTGGCTAGACCATTTTGAGCTGCACGGAGGTGTGCATCTCCCGAATTGAAGGAATCCAATGCCTCTGGGGAGAAACATGTGTCACGAAGAACTGTCTGGCGACGCCTGTGATTCATGGCACTCTCCACCTCGGAATTGGTGGAAGATAACCTCTCGGCTTCCTCTGCCGGAGGAGCGTCCGATGCACGCCTCGTGTCAGCCTCCGCTTCTGGACCTAGCGTTGGAGTCCAGCGAGCGCTTTTTTTCCTGGAAAGAGCACAAGTGTTCGTACGCCTTCCGGGAATAAAACATGGGAGTAAGATGACACGCCATACCGTTGCGCCGGTGTCTCAATCCGGACCGCACTCCATTTCAGCCTGCTGGGCCTTGCTGTCCCTTGTTGACTAGCCGCCGCAGGCTCGGCCTTCTGCCTCAAGGACTTCCCCTGCGAAACACCATTGGTATACGGTGATTAAAAATAAGCACGGATGGGTCATTTTCAAAGCGTTGGGACTTCGGTCTCAATTACCTATGAGGCTGGAAGTATTCCAGGGTAATCGGTCGTAATGGCGACCAAGGCATTATCGATGCTCAGTTGGTGAAATACCCCATCAATCAGCTCCACCGATATGTCTGGATCCTCTTGGGAGGCCGGATCGAGGAACCGTCCCGGATCCTCGGGTTGTGGAGGCGGGATATTTATATCCTTTACGGCCCGGCGCAGTTCCTGCGTCGAAATCACAAAATGAGATACTTGACTATGCGAGGATGGATCGGATAGGAAAAAAGAAATATCCATCGAGCCTCCGTCAGCCAGGCTCCAACGCCAGGTCCAGAAGCGGAGGCTGACGCGAGGCGTGCGTCGGACACTCCTCCGACAAAGGAAGCTGACAGGTTATCTGCCACCAATTTTGAGGTGGAGAGTGCCATGAATCACAGACGTCGCCGGACAGTTCTTCGTGACGCATGTTTCTCCCTAGAGGCATTGGATGCCTTCAATTTGGGAGATGCGCACCTCCGTGCAGCTTAAAATGGTCTAGCCAGAGCCACAGAGCAGTATGTGAAAGACATACGGGTGAGAAAATTTTACAGTTATATATGCCAGTAGCCCCCGAGACTTGAAATAGTTAGAATAACTGATTTAAGGATCATTTATTATGTAGGATGTCACAAAAAAGAATACCCAACTGTCCCAGGAGCTGGATGAGTGCAAGGCTCAACTTGAGGCCGCACTAGCCGCGGCGGGGGAAGCCAAACAGACCCCCTCTGGTAATTTATGCTTCAAAAGATAAGTAGTTTGTGAAGTGCGGCATGTGTATAAGTCTGACAATAACATTGCAGATGGCGCCGGGATAGATCTGGACAAGCAACAGCTCTTGCGCCGGTTAAAGGCCGGCGAGAATGTGCTTACAAAAATGAGGCAAGAGAAAAATAATCTCCAAGATGCCAACACCCAGCTGGGTGAGGAACTAAAAGATGTTCGTGCCCAGCTGTCTGACTCCGTTAAGGAGAATCGGCGGCTTCGACGCGGCATTTTTAGTAAGTGCTTGAACGAACTTTGAAAAAGAGATTGGCAAGGAAGTCAACTAACAGAGTTATGACTGTAGGTATGCTCACAGGCCGTCCTGCGGAGGAAATGCCCGGTTCTATGGGTGACCTTCTTCCCGAGCTCTTGCAACTACACGAACGAGTTCGGCAGGTGATGAAAGGCGTCACCCAGGCCTTATGGCCATCTGTCTCCCTGCCCGAAGGCCTTGGAGAGCTTGCAGAGAGGCTTCAAGGAGCACGGCAACGCTTCCAATTATGGAAGATATCGGCCTGCCGTCAAGGCGCTAGGGAGGCCTGGGCCATGGTGAAGATGCGGTACACGAAGGCTGACCCAAACCACATGGCCGAGGTCGCACCTATGGGGCCCAATGGGAAGGAGATCCCTGTGAGCTTAGTGTACGGCCAAGTAGAGTTGGCCGCAAAGTATTCCCAGCAGGACTGTAAACTAGACAGCCTATTAGATGGCGTTGAGGAGGAATACAATCAGTCAAATTGACTATGCAATGTAAGATGACATGTAAAATGCCTTCTAGCCAGATTGTAGATCGTTTTTCATAGCGGACCTTTTCGCTTCAACCTCGGGACCCAATAGTCCGAAGTGTGTCCGAATACCCTCGCGGTTATATAAGAACCGGGGCATGCGTGGAGACCAGGCGTAGGGGTCATCAGTGCTTTATCAGACAAGTGCCCAACTAGTTATGTTATATTACATGGTTAGTAAGAAACATCTTCCAGGGAGAATAGTTCCGTTAAGGGTTCCTTTCCCTGGGAGGCATGCCCTAAAGTGCATGTACGGACTGCGAAAAAAGAAGAAAAACATCTGGGGGCAGATAAATAAATGGGTAAGAAATCGTCTTTTAGTTCACCGACCGAATATTCCCTTAAGAACGCTAGCTTTCGGCTTCACCCAGTCTGAGGTACACATTCGGCTGACCCGGCAGTAACAATCGCAGAGGTGCTCCCTTTACCACCTAGCCGTACAATCGGGAACGTAGGGGTAAGCACAGGAGCTAGGAAACCCAGCTTGGCCAAAAATTAAGTCATATCGATGCATATAATGGTGAATAAAAGGTACATGCAGAAGTGTGACACATGTGTTGGGCATGAAGCCCGTATAAATAAGCTTCTGCTAAAGAAGCCCCCGGGTATAATGAGCACGATAGCGCGTCAAGTGTGTGCGAACAATGCGCAAACAAGACTTCAAAGGCTGTAAGAGAAAAGCAGGGAGAAGGAGAGAAACAGAAGACAACTAATATGTAAAATATAGACGAAGGAAGGAGACGAACTCAGAATTCGGCGCTAGGCGTAGAATCTTCGGAGACGGGATGCGTTCCATGGGTTCAGCTCGAGTCATTTATCCAATGCGTCTCGCAGACGATACGCTCCACCGGTCAGGACTTGGTTGATGATAAAGGGACCTTCCCATTTGGGCTTGAGTTTGTCCTTTTTCTTGTCCGGCAGGCGTAGAACTAACTCGCCAACATTGTAAGTTTTGGCCCGTACTTCTCTGCTATGATATCTTCGAGCTTGCTATTGATAGAATGCGGAACGGGCTTTTGCCACGTTATGCTCCTCCTCCAAGGCGTCCAAACTGTCCTGCCGATCAAGCTTGGCTTCTCTTTCTTCGTACATGCGCACGCGAGGTGAGTCATGAATTATATCGCAGGGCAAAACTGCCTCTGCGCCATATACCATAAAGAATGGTGTGAATCTGGTAGTGCGATTCAGCGCAGTCCGCAGCCCCCAGAGTACGGAGTCGAGCTCCTCTACCCAGTGCGTGTTAGATTCCTTGACGGACCGCACTAGTCTGGGTTTCATGCCGCTCATGATGAGACCATTTGCTCGCTCGACTTGACCGTTAGTTTGAGGGTGATAGACTGAAGCATAGTCGAGCTTGATGCCCATGTTTTTGCACCAGAGTTTGACCTCGTCGGCCGTAAAGTTCGTACCGTTATCAGTGATGATGCTATGGGGGATGTCGTAACGGTGTACGACTCCTGATATGAAGTCTATCACCGGTCCGGATTCGGCCGTCTTAACAGGTTTGGCCACTATCCATTTGGTGAATTTATCCACCATGACCAGTAGGTATTTTTGCTTGTGGGTTCCTCCTTTAAGGGGTCCAACCATATCAAGCCCCCAGACCGTGAAGGGCCAGGTTATGGGTATAGTTTTGAGGGCGGTGGGTGGCATGTGGCTTTGATTAGCAAAGAGCTGGCAACCGACGCATAGTTGGACTAAGTCCTGAGCATCTGCCCGGGCCGTCGGCCAATAAAATCCTGTACGGAAGGCCTTGCCTACAAGGGCCCGGGCTGCGGTGTGGTGCCCGCCGAGTCTGGTATGAATTCCAGCCAGAAGATTCCACCCTTCCTCTTCGGAGATACACCTTTGAAGGACTCCGGTTGTGCTTTTCTTGTAAAGCTCTCCCTCATGGACCTTATAGGCTTTCGATCGTCGCACTATGCAGCGGGCCTTGTTTTGGTCCTCGGGAAGTTCCTTCCTAGTCAGGTAGGCTAGGAATGGTTCCATCCATGGGGCAATGACTGCCATTATTACGTGGGCTGAGGATGTTACTTCGTTGGCAGAACCACCAATTGTGTCAGAATGTTCGGTGTCGGGCAGTGCGGTTGGGTTCGGATTGTTATTTCCGGACACCCCCTCCCATAGTACGGATGGCTTGAACAGCCTCTCTAGGAAGATGTTGGGAGGGACGGTATCGTGCTTTGCGCCAATGCGTGCCAATACGTCTGCTGCCTGGTTGTTATCCCGGGCTATATGGTGAAATTCGAGCCCCTCAAACCGAGCTGACATTTTTAGGATGACGTTGCGATAAGCTGCCATTTTCGGATCCTTGGCATCGGAGTATCCATTTATTTGGGATATCGCGAGGTTCGAATCCCCGTGCACCTCTAGGCGTTGAATGCCCATGGAGACTGCCATCCGGAGGCCATGTAGAAGGGCCTCGTATTCGGCTGCGTTGTTGGAGTCCGTATACATTATCTGGAGTACGTATTGAACTGTATCTCCGGTTGGGACGTCAGAATGACGCCAGCCCCCAGACCAGCCAACATTTTGGAGCCTCGAAGTGCATGATCCAGTTGGAATATGCGCCGTACTCTTTAGGGAGTTCTGCTTCAGTCCATTCGGCAACGAAATTGGCCAAAACTTGCGACTTAATAGCTCGCCGTGGCTTATAGGTTATGTCGAACGGGAGGAGCTCAATGGCCCATTTGGCAATCCGCCCGTCGCATCGCGGTTGTTTATAATGTCATTAAGAGGTACTTAGGAGGCTACTGTTATCGAACACTCTTGAAAGTAGTGTCGCAGCTTCCGGGATGCCATGAACACTGCGTACGCTATCTTTTGATAATGCGGGTACCATGACTTGCATGGTGTTAGGACAATGGACACATAGTAAACTGGTTTTTGAAGGGGGAACTTGTGTTCGTCCGTTTCTCTTTCGACAACGAGCACCGTGCTCACAACTTGATGAGTTGCCGCGATATATAGTAGCATTGGTTTGCCCATGTTGGGCGCGACCAGGACCGGGTTTGTTGCCAATATGGCTTTTGTTTGTTCGAGTCCGGCCGTGGAGGCATCCGTCCACTCGAAGTGTTCGGTGCATCAGAGGAGGCGATAAAGGGTTAATGCCTTTTCTCCTAAACGGGAGATAAAGCGGCTTAAATCCGCCACGCATCTCGTCAATTTTTGTATTTGTTTGAGGTCCTTTGGGATATCCAATTGTGATAGAGCTCGGATCTTGGTTGGGGTTGCTTCAATTCCTCTACCGGATACAATGAATCCCAAGAGCTTTCCGGCTGGTACGCCGAAAACACATTTTTCCGGGTTAAGCTTAATGTCATATGTTCGGAGATTATCGAACGTGAGCCTCAAATCGTCTACTAGAGTTTCGACGTGCTTGGTTTTGATGACCACATCGTCTACGTATGCCTCCACTGTTTTGCCAATCTGGTTTGCCAGACATGTCTGAATCATGTGCTGATATGTTGCGCCGGTGTTTTTGAGACCAAAGGGTATTGTGTTGAAGCAGAATGGGCCGTATGGGGTGATGAATGCCGTTGTGGCCTGGTCGGGCTCTGCCATCTTAATTTGGTGGTAGCCGTAGTATGCATCGAGGAAACACAATGAATCGTGTCCTGCGGTAGCGTCGATAATTTGGTCGATGCGGGGGAGGGGGAAGGGATCCTTTGGGCAAGCCTTGTTGAGGTCCTTAAAATCAACGCATAGGCGCCAGGATTTGTCCTTCTTTGGTACCATCACCAGGTTTGCTAGCCAGTCTAGATGTTTTATATCTCTGATGAATCTGGCCTCCAATAATTTGGCTAGCTCCTGTCCCATGGCCTGTCTCTTGAGTTCGGAGAAACGCCGAAGAGCCTGTTTGACTGGCTTGAATCCATTTAGAATGTTTAGGCTATGCTTGACCAGCCGGCGTGGGATTCCTGGCATGTCTGAAGGGTGCCAGGCAAAAATGTCCCAATTTTTGCGTAGGAATTCTCGTAGTGCGGCATCTACATCAGGGTTTAATTGTGCCCCGATGGAGCCATTTTTGTAGGGTCCGTTGGATGGACTTGGAATTTGAATATTTCGTCCGCAGGTTTAAAGGAGGTGGACTTGGATCTCTTATCGAGTATCACATCGTCCCTGTTCACCATGGAGCGCAGCACAGTGAGTTCCTCGGCCGCTAGGGCTTCGGATAGTGCCTCAATGGCCAGTGCGGCTGTCTTGTTTTTGGCATGGAGTGCTATGTCCCGGTCACTAGCAAGAGTGATGATTCCGTTGGGCCCGAGCATTTTGAGCTTCATGTACACATAATGGGGTATAGCTTGAAAAATTGTGAATGCCTCTCGCCCTAATAGAGTGTGATACCCGCTGCTGAACGGGGCCACTTGGAACGTGACCTCCTCAGACCTGTAATTATCTGGCGTGCCGAACACCACATCCAGTGTGATTTTTCCAGTACAACATGCTTCTCGACTAGGATTATCCTCTAAAGGTTGTGCTTCTTCGCTCAATGCGGCTCCAGTCTATTTCCATTTTTCTGAGGGTTTCCTCGTAAATGAGGTTCAATCCACTGCCACCGTCCATGAGTACCTTGGTAAGGTGAAAGCCGTCCACTATTGGACTAAGGACCAATGCGGCAGGTGCTAGGGCTTTTTGGAATTTAGGTTTGTCACTGGCATTAAAGGTAATAGCCGTGTCACTCCATGGGTCTATTTTTGCTAATTGGTAGACTTCGGCAAGGGTGCGGAGTGTTCGTTTCCGCATATTATTTGATGTGAAAGTCTCGAAGACTGTTAATACCGTACTGGTATCCTTGAGCTGGTGCTCTAGAGTTAGAAGCTCTTCGCCACTTTTGGCCACCTGCCGTAGTATCCAACATGCTTTAAGGCTATGAGTTGGAGTGGCACCCTCTGTACTATGAATTTTGCAGGGTCCATTGAGCCATCCTTCCAGTACGGTTCCATGCCCTATAGATGGTTTTTGCTTTTTGGTGTTTAACCCAGGTGCCCGGCGATAATGCACCATTTTATTTCGGACTAGGGTTGTATTCAGGGCCGGATTGTCCCAAAATTTGATTTTGGTTTTCCAGGCGCTTTCCATCACACAGTACTTTCGTACTATGGACGCCAAGTCAGTGAAGCGTGTAATTTCACGACGACTTACGGTGTTGAGGATTCCCTTGTCCGTGCAATTATTGCAGAAGAATGAAATTGCCACTACTAGGTAAAAGCCTATACACAGAATCTTAGCAGCAGCGCGGCTCAAAAAGGAGCTGCTGCTAATTAGTAGTAGCGCTTGTGCGTGAAACTCGCTACTGATAAGTTTTTAGCAGTAGCGCGCTCGGTGTAAACCGCGCTGCTACAAATATCGACCGGCGGTGTCCACCTAACTCCATTTAGTAGTAGCGCGATGGCGCGAACCGCGCTACTGCTACGGATGTAGTAGTAGCGTGCTTTTTCTGAGATCGCTGCTGCTAAATTTCAAATTGGCACACTTTTTTGTCCCTGTTAGCAGTAGCGCCGTCGCACAAAGCGTGCTGCTGCTAATTCCTTAGCAGCAGCACGTTTTAGATCCCGCGCTATTGCTAACCCGCACCAACCACCACCTTTTCCCCACCCGTCCCTCCCCTCCCCCTCCTCTCTTCCCTTTCCCCTACCTCCCCCACATACTCCCACTCCCACTCTTCTTCTTCCTCAATACTTCTCCCCCATTACTCTCTCTCTTCCA
>NC_057795.1:324761913-324787683 GCF_018294505.1 Triticum aestivum | reverse complement strand
CTCTTCCATCCACCTTTCTCTCTCTTCATTACTCCTACCTAACTACACCACCTCCATTAATGCATCTCCTTTCTCTTTTTCCTTTCCCCTCCACTAGTTCAAGTTGTCTCCTCCCAAATTAGGTATCTAGGTAGATGTAGGATTTAGTTAAGTGACCTATTTGCCCCCTAAATAGATCTATCTTTGTCAAGAAGAGCTGTGTGCACTTTTGATCTCCCTACAACATCATCTCCACCGTGTGCTCGATCTCGAGATAGAGGTGATGAAAATTCCATGCTTTTGCAAAATGGAAATATGTTTATATGTGTGTCATATGTTTGTGGAAATTGTGTGTGTGGCATGACTTGACGCCAAATTGTGCTTTTGAGTTGCCTATGTTTTGCCAAAATGTTGATTTATTTCCATTTCAGCGAATTCCGGGCAAACTCTAGATCCATATATGTCCTATTTTTAGGGAAGGTCATGCCAAATTTTTGTATGACTTTGAAGCATGCATGCATTTTTATAATCAATTTGTTTATTATTACCGTGCAGAGTTGACGATGGTTAGTGGAATGATGGTGGACAGGTGGTTGCGGTCGGCGGTGCAGGACATGAAAGAAAATAACCGGACAGAGGTTTTATGTCCGTGTCAAAAATGCAAAGGAATAGTTTGGCTCGACCCCCATGAAGATGGTCGTGTCAAAGCGCACCTGCTCATGACTGGTTTCATGGATGGCAATACTCGGTGGATAATTGAAGATGAGGATGACGATGTTGAGGATGCCGACGGGGCAGGCAATGATGACACGGGGCAAGACGAAGAGATGATCGATAATGGCGGCGGGGAAGAGGCCGGACATGGCGGCGGAGAAGGGGCCGGACATGGCAGAGGAGAAGGGGCCGGACATGGCGGCGGAGAGAACGACATGGACTCCACGCAGCAGAGTTCATCGGTACTAAGTTCAATCGTGCGGGACCCTCATGTTCAAGCATTGCTTCGCAAGGAGACAAGTACTGAGAGAGCTGCTTCTAGAGAGGAGGCTAAGCTGGAGCAACTGGTGGTAGACTCGAACACTCCATTGTATGATGGTTGCAATCCTGAGGTGACCCGCTTGAGTTTCACGCTCCAAGTCCTGAAGACGAAGGCTAAAAACAAATGGACCGACACTAGCCTCGATGAGCATCTGAAGTACCTAAAGGATGTTCTTCTCGCGGGTAATCTATGTCCTACTAGTGTTGATGAGGCCAAGAAGATCGTGTGCCCTCTTGATCTGCCACACATTAGATACCATGCATGCATCAACGATTGCATAATTTATCGGAAGGAGCACGCGGAAAAAACAAGCTGTCCGGTGTGCAATGCTTCTCGATACAAGAAGGCTGGGAAGAAATGTCCCCAGAAAGTTGTATGGTACTTACCGATCACTCCCCATCTCCAGAGGTATTTTGTATATCCCAAGGAAGCAAAGCTAATGCGCTGGAACGCGGAGAGGAAGAAGCCCGACGATGGAGATGATCCGAAGCTGAGACACATGAAGGATGGAAGCTAGTGGAGATCGTTGAACAGCTTCTATCGGTATTTTGAATGTGATGCAAGGAACATCGTGCTCGGTGCGTGTACCGATGGCATGAATCCGTTTGGCAACCAGAACACCAACCATAGCACATGGCCGTTTTTGTATGGATGTACAACCTCCCCCCTGGTTGTGCATGAAATCGAAGTACATTCACATGATCATGCTTATTCAAGGGCCGAAACAACCAGGAAATAATATTAATTTGTATCTGGGGCTACTTCAAGAGGAGTTAGACACGTTATGGAAAACACCGGCCAAGACATGGGACGGCAGCAAAGGTGAGTATTTCAACATGAGAGCCGCACTGATCACGACAGTGCAGGACTATCTCGGTTACGAATATGTGGCAGGCCAGGTGTGCCATGGATATTGCGGATGCACGCTGTGCATGGATGATACGACGTCTCAGCAGCTAACGTCAAGGAAAGATGGCGGGTCTGGGAAAATCGTGTACATGGGGCATCGAAGATGGCTTGAATAGGACGACCCGTGGAGAAATCGTGGAGATCTATTCAATGGTCACACTGAGCATCGAGGACCTCCATGTAAGCGGAGCGGTGCCCAAATCGATGAGCTGTTGAAACACTGGAAGGAGTGCCCCGCGCCGGGAAAGATGATGAGAAAGGCGCCAGAGCCGCTGCTGAAGGTATGGAAGACGAGGTCTGTGTTCTGGGACTTGGAGTACTGGCACAAACTCGATACACCTCATTGCCTTGATCAAATGCATATCTGTAAGAATGTCCTTGAGAGGTTGCTCGCAACACTGATGAACATGCCGGATAAGACCAAGGATGGGCCGAAGGCAAGAAAAGACTTGCAATATTTGAAAATCAGGGAAGATCTGCACATGCCGCCCCGTAAAATGTCAGACGACACAGAGACGGAGACAGAGGCACGGGAGAAGAAGGGCAAGAAAATAAAGAAAGAGGATTATTGCCCCCCTTCTTGCTTCACCTTAAGTCAGGATGAGATCAATCAATTCTTTAAGTGCCTTACCGGAGTCAAAGTTAGTTCCGGTTACTATGGCAAGATAAGCAGATATCTAGACACGGACAAGAAAAGGTTCAGCGGGGTGAAGTCTCATGACTGTCATGTGATGATGACGCAGATACTACCTGTTGTCCTTAGAGGGATAATGGACAAGCACGTTCGTGACACGCTTATTGGTCTCTGCAACTTTTTCGACGTCATCTCTCGAAAGTCGATCAGTGTGAAGCAGCTCCGAAGGCTACAGGAAGAGATCGTTGTGATACTGAATGAGCTTCAGATGTACTTCCCGCTCGCGTTCTTTGACGTGATGGTGCATCTGTGTGTCCATATTGTGGATGACATAATAGACCTGGGGCTGTCATTCCTGCACAACATGATGCCATTTGAGAGGATGAATGGGATCATCAAAGGATTCGTTTGTAACATGTCCCTTCTGGATGGAAGCATCGTCCAGGGCTATTTGGCACAAGAGTGCATCTCTTTCTGTGAGAATTTTCTATATGGCGTAGACCAGCCGCCTAGTGTTAGTGTTGGTTTGCCCGTTAACAAGCACGATGGGAGGCTCGAAGGAGATGGTCAGTGCAACGGTCGCAGGGAATTGCACGTGGCATACTCAGATTAACGCAGCGACTTTGACAGAGCAAACTTGGTAGTGCTACAACACCTAGACGAGGTAGATCCTTTCGTGGCACTGCACAAATAAATTATCGCAAAGAAGTATCATGACCGGGGGGAATGCAGGACGAACGCCGAAGTTACTAGAGAGCACAACTCCACTTTCCTGCATTGGTTTAAAGAGCATATTACTGCTAATCCCCCGAAGGAGGGCTCTAAGGATGGATTGCTCATATACGCCTTAGCACATGGCCCCTCGCCCAACCTCGTAACCTATCAGGCATATGATACCAACGGATACACGTTCTACACGGAGGCCAAAGATATGGACAGTGATGATCAGAACTCAGGGGTGACGATGGAATGCATGACCGACAGCGACAACGGCGCAACTGAACAATTTTATGGAATGGTCGAGGAGATCTGGGAGCTTGACTACTCTGGACTGCACAACACGACGATGTTCCGTGTCAGATGGGCAAAGAATGTCGAAAGAGAAAACCGGATTTTCACTACCATGAGTATACCCGACGCCAAGAGCGCTACCGTGAACGCTATCGCAAAAAATGAGCCATGGGTACACGCTAAGCACGTGACACAATGCTTCTTCATAACCGACCCATGCAATCCCAGTCGTGTTGTCGTGAGCAGAGGCAAAAGGAACATCATTGGAATGGATGGAGTCGCCAACGAGGAAGACTATGATCAGTACGGCAACCCAATGAGGGAAGATGACGATGATGATGAAGTATACGTCAAAAGAAGAATCAATACTACATTACCTAAGAAAAATCGTACTCCATGGAAAAGGCAAAGTCACAATGAGGGGCTCAATTATTCTTCGACGAATAAGAAGGCTTTGTTAGTTTGCGTACGATGACATGCATACCTCTAGTTAATTAATTTGCGTACTGTATGTTACATCTAGTTGCTAACCCTTTCTTTTTCAGTGTTGCTCTAGTATATTTTGTTGCATATATATGATTGTACATCCTCTTCATGAACATGCATCTCTAACAGGTACCTAGTTTCTTGATGGCGAGATGGAATTGCTATGTCATGTACAAAGGGAAGGTTCCGGGGGTGTACAATGAGTGGCATGAGTGTCAGGCGCAAGTGAATGGGTTCACGGGCGCCAGCCATAAAGGCTTCAAAAGCAGACAAGAAGGAGAAGCTAGTTACTTGAGGTTCACGCTAGCGCGAGAGAGGACTCGTAACCGCCACCTCATGTACTGCATAGTTCCGCTCTCACTCATAGTGATAGCTCTTCTTGCGTATACCTTTGTTTAGATGGATGATGTTGTTGTAGTTGCAAGTATTCGAGACATGCATGTATCGCTATTTTTGAGATGATGACAAGATACCACTGTTTGGATGATAATTATGATGAGACTATTTGTATGTACATGCTATGATTACATTTGTGTTCTCGCAGGCATTTGTATGTGTATCATGATGACATTTCTATGTGCTAAAGATTCTTCTATAAAGTCTGTTCAAATACAAAACAAATATTCCAAAAAAACTTCTTCAATTAGCAGTAGCGAGTGTATAAAAGTTAGCAGCAGCGCCGCGATAGCAGTAGCGCGTCCAGGAAAAGCACGCTAGAGATACTAGCAGTAACGAGCTTCCACTAACAGCGCTGCTGCTACACTTGTGTAGCAGTAGCGCCGGTGAGCACACGCTACTGCTATGTGTTAGCTGTAGCGCCTTATTAGTAGCGGCTATCTGCGCGCTATTGATACATCTAAAACCCGTGCTGCTGCTAGCCTTTTCCCTAGTAGTGTGCGTCGTCCTCGCGGCAGTCCTTTATCCTGTTCATAACCAGGAGGAATCTGGCCCAGTAATGGTGTACTATTTCTGCGGGCTCTTGCCGGATTTGGGATAGATCACTTATGTTTGGGTGGGCGGGTGGAATTAAATTCGGAACCCCGTCCACTTTAAGACTCAGGGGCCAAGAGGTTTCCGAACTTGGAAGCTTGGGTTCTTGGATGTTGTCCAATGAATCTAGCCCGCTGCCTGACTTTAGGTTCAGGGCTTGAGTGACGTCCTCCCCTCCGAGGGAATCCGGCATGGAGGGATCGGGAATCCGGACATAGCTAGTCCTTAAAATAGAGGAACGGTTGCCGTATTGTTCCTCAACCACGACAACATGGTGGGTAGCCTGGGGAGAGTTGATCTCTCTCAGATTGGGTTTAGGCCCAATCTGATCGTAGTCTGTAGCGACTCCCAGGGTGGCGATGCGATCCAAGAGCTCGTTCAAGGAAGAGAGCTCCGTCGGATCTAACTGCTTGGCGAGTTCCGAGTTAACGTGAAGATTGCTTTCGATCACCCGAGAAGTCATCGTCGGCGCGGTGGCCGAACAGGCGGTCATTAGAAAACCGCCTAGCCGGAGAGTTTGGCCGATGGCCAAAGCTCCTTTAACAATAGGGTCGTCTTTAAAGACGGGATGAGGCATCCTTCCTGATGGCGACGACATAGAGGAACTCACAATGAAAGCACCAATGTCGGTGTCAAAACCGGCGGATCTCGGGTAGGGGGTCCCGAACTGTGCGTCTAGGTGGATGGTAACAGGAGACAAGGGACACGACATTTTTACCCAGGTCCGGGCCCTCTCGATGGAGGTAAAACCCTACTCCTGCTTGATTGATATTGATGATATGGGTATTACAAGAGTAGATCTACCACGAGATCAGAGAGGCTAAACCATAGAAGCTAGCCTATGGTATGATTGTTGTTCGTCCTACGGACTAAAACCATCCGGTTTATATAGGCACCGAAGAGGGTTAGGGTTACACAGAGTCGGTTACAATGGTAGGAGATCTACATATCCGTATCGCCAAGCATGCCTTCCACACCAAGGAAAGTCCAGGAGTCCGGCCAAAGGTGATAGTTCGGCTATCCGGACAACCCCTAATCCAGGACTCCCTCAGCTTCTTTGGCCTCTTTTATTTTTCATAAAGTCAGAAGTCTCATCCCGACTTGTGGGGGAATCATAGTCTCCATCATCCTTTCCTCATTGGGGACAATGCTCAAATAATGGAGATCATCACACTTCTATTTATTTACAACTCAAGAATTACAACTCAATACTTAGAACAAAATATGACTCTACGTGAATACCTCCGGCGGTGTACCGGGATATGCAATGAACCAAGAGTGACATGTATGAAAGAATTATAAAGGTGGCCTTGCCACAAATACAATGTAAACTACATGATCATGCAAAAGCAATATGACAACGATGGAACGTGTCATAATAAATGGAATGATGGAAAGTTGCATGGCAGTATATCTCGGAATGGCTATGGCAATGCCATAATAGGTAGGTATGGTGGCTGTTTTGAAGAAGATATAAGGAGGTTTATGTGTGATAGAGCATATCATATCACGGGGTTTGGATGCACCGGCGAAGTTTGCACCAACTCTCGAGGTGAGAAAGTGCAATGCACGGTACCGTAGAGGCTAGCAATGATGGAAGGGTAAGAGTGCGTATAATCCATGGACTCACATTAGTCATAAAGAACTCATTTACTTATTGCAAAAGTTTATTAGCCCTCTAAGCAAAGTACTACTATGCATGCTCCTAGGGGAAGGGTTGGTAGGAGTTAACCATCACGCGATCCCGACCTCCACACATAAGAAAGGCAATCAAAGAGCACCCCATGCTACAAATTTGTCACACAACTTTTACCATACATGCATGCTACGGGACTTGCCAACTTCAACACAAGTATTTCTCAATTTCATAATTACCCAACTAGCATGACTCTAACGTTACCACCTTTATATCTCAAAACAATTATCAAGCTTAAAATTTCTCATAGTATACAACGCATTCTATATGATAGTTTTTATTATACTCAACTTGGATGCCCATCATATTATGACTAATTTTATAACCAAAGCAAATACCATGAAGTTCTAAAAGACTCTCAAAATAATATAAGTGAAGCATGAGAGATCAATAATTTCTATAAAATAAAACCACCGCCATGCTCTAAAAGATATAAGTGAAGTACTAGAGCAAAATTATCTAGCTCAAAAGATATAAGTGAAGCACATAGAGTATTCTAATAAATTCCGATTCATGTGTGTCTCTCCCAAAAGGTGTGTGCAGCAAGGATGATTGTCGTAAACTAAAAAGCAAAGACTCATATCATACAAGACGCTCCAAGCAAAACACATATCATGTGGTGAATAAAAATATAGCTCCAAGTAAAGTTACCGATAGACGAAGACGAAAGAGGGGATGCCTTCCAGGGCATCCCCAAGGTTAGGCTTTTGGTTTTCCTTGAATTTTAACTTGGGGTGCCTTGGGCATCGCCAAGATTAGGCTCTTGCCACTCCTTATTCCATAATCCATCAAATCTTTACCCAAAACTTGAAAACTTCACAACACAAAACTCAACAGAAAATCTCATGAGCTCCGTTAGTGCAAGAAAGCAAACCACCACTTTAAGGTACTGTAATGAAATCATTCTTTATTTATATTGGTGTTAAACCTACTGTATTCCAACTCATCTATGGTTCATACCCCCAATACTAGCCATAGATTCATCAAAATAAGCAAACAACACACGAAAAACAGAATCTGTCAAAAACAGAAGAGTCTGTAGCAATCTGTAACTTTCGAATACTTCTGGAACTCTAAAAATCCTACCAAAATAAGAAGTCCTAGGTAATTTATGTATTAATATACTTCAAAACGAATCAACTGAAAATCACGTTTCTGTGATTTATTAAAATTATTTTCGTATGTGCAAAAGTTTCTGTTTTTCAGCAAGATCAAATTAACTATCACCCAAGATGATCCTATAGGTTCTACTTGGAACAAACACTAATTAAAACATAAAACCACATCTAAACAGAAGCTAGATGAATTATTCAATACTAAACAGGATCAAAAAGTAAAGAACAAAAATAAAATTGGGTTACTCCCAACAAGCGCTATCGTTTAACGCCCCTAGCTAGGCATAAATGCGAGAATAGATCTAAATATTGCCATCTTTGGTATTCAATTCGTAAGTGTCTCTCATAATAGATTCATAAGGTAATTTGATTTTCTTCCTAGGGAAGTGTTCCATGCCTTTCCTCAATGGAAATTGGAATCTAATATTTCCTTCTTTCATATCAATAATTGCAGCAATCGTTCTAAGGAAAGGTCTACCAAGAATAATAGGACATGAAAGATTGCAATCTATATCAAGAACAATAAAATCTATGGGCACATAATTCCGATTTTCAACAATAAGAACATCACTAATCCTTCCCATAGGTTTCTTAATGGTGGAATCCGCAAGGTACAAGTTTAAAGAGCAATCATCAAATTCATGGAAACCTAACTCATCACACAAAGTTTTTGGATTCATGGAAACGCTAGCACCCAAATCACACAAAGCATAGCATTCATGATCTTTAATTTTAATATTAATAGTAGGTTCCCACTCATCATAAAGTTTTCTAGGGATAGAAATTTCTAGTTCAAGTTTTTCTTCATAAGATTGCATTAAAGCATCAACGATATGTTTGGTAAAAGCTTTATTTTGACTATAAGCATGAGGAGAATTCAACACAGATTGCAACAATGAAATACAACCTATTAAAGAGCAATTATCATAATTAGATTCCTTGAAATCCAAAATAGTGGGTTTATTGCTATGTAAAGTTTTGACCTCTCCAATCTCACTTTTACCAATTGTTGCATCAAGATCAAAAAACACCGAATCATTGGGATGCCTTTTAACTAAAGTTGACTCATGTCCAGTCCCATGATTATCAAGATTCATATTGCAAAACAAAGATTTAATAGGGGACACATCAATCACTTTTAGATCTTCATCCCTATTATCATGAAAACTAGAAGAACACACTTTTACAAAGCAATATTTCCTAGCACGCATCCTTGCGGTTCTTTCTTTGCACTCATCAATGGAAATTATCATGGCTTTGAGAGACTCATTGCTATCATGCTTAGGTGGAATATATCTAAGTTTCAAAGAATCAACATCAAGAGAAATTCTATCCACGTTCCTAGCCAACTCATCAATCTTAGGCAATTCTTCTTCAAGCAAAGCATTGAAATTCTTTTGAGAAATCATAAATTCTTTAACACTAATCTCAAAATCAGAGGGCATCTTATTAAAATTTCCATAAGAGTTGTTGTAGGAATTACCATAATTATTAGAGGAATTACTACGAAACGGCCTAGGATTAAAGTTTCCTCTATAAGCATTGTTACCAAAATTGTTCGTACCAACAAAATTCACATCCATAGATTCATTATTATTCTCAATAAAAGTAGACAAAGGCATATCATTAGGATCAATAGGAGCACTCTTATTAGCAAACAATTTCATAGGTTCATCCATCTTTCCACTCAAAACATTAATCTCTTCTATCGCATGAATTTTTTTACTAATTAAAACATAAAACCACATCTAAACAGAAGCTAGATGAATTATTAAATACTAAAGAGGATCAAAAAGTAAAGAACAAAAATAAAATTGGGTTACTCCCAACAAGCGCTATCGTTTAACGCCCCTAGCTAGGCATAAAAGCGAGAATAGATCTAAATATTGCCATCTTTGGTATTCAATTCGTAAGTGCCTCTCATAATAGATTCATAAGGTAATTTGATTTTCTTCCTAGGGAAAGGTCTAATATTTCCTTCTTTCATATCAATAATTGCACCAATCGTTCTAAGGAAAGGTCCACAAAGAATAATAGGACATGAAAGATTGCAATCTATATCAAGAAAAATAAAATCTATGGGCACATAATTCCTATTTTCAACAATAAGAACATCATTAATCATTCCCATATGTTTCTTAATGGTGGAATCCGCAAGGTGCAAGTTTAAAGAGCAATCATCAAATTCACGAAAACCTAACTCATCACACAAAGTTTTTGGATTCGTGGAAACGCTAGCACCCAAATCACACAAAGCATATCATTCATGATCTTTAATTTTAATATTAATATTAGGTTCCCACTCATCATAAAGTTTTCTAGGGATAGAAAATTCTAGTTCAAGTTTTTCTTCATAAGATTGCATTAAAGCATCAACGATATGTTTGGTAAAAGCTTTGTTTTGACTATAAGCATGAGGAGAATTCAACACAGATTGCAACAACGAAATACAACCTATTAAAGAGCAATTATCATAATTAGATTCCTTGAAATCCAAAATAGTGGATTTATTGCTATGTAAAGTTTTGACCTCTCCAATCCCACTTTTACCAATTTTTGCATCAAGATCAAAAAACACCGAATCATTGGCACGCCTTTTAACTAAAGTTGACTCATGTACAGTCCCATGATTATAAAGATTCATATTGCAAAACAAAGATTTAATAGGGGACACATCAATCACTTTTAGATCTTCATCCCTATTATCATGAAAACAAGAAGAACACGCTTTTACAAAGCAATCTTTCCTAGCACGCATCCTAGCGGTTCTTTCTTTGCACTCATCAATGGAAATTATCATGGCCTTGAGAGACTCATTGATATCATGCTTAGGTGGAATAGATCTAAGTTTCAAAGAATCAACATCAAGAGAAATTCTATCCACGTTCCTAGCCAACTCATCAATCTTAGGCAATTTTTCTTCAAGCAAAGCATTGAAATTCTTTTGAGAAATCATAAATTCTTTAACACTAATCTCAAAATCAGAGGGCATCTTATTAAAATTTCCATAAGATTTGTTGTAGAAATTACCATAATTATTAGAGAAATTACTACAAACGGCCTAGGATTAAAGTTTCCTCTATACGCATTGTTACCAAAATTGTTCCTACCAACAAATTTCACATCCATAGATTCATTATTATTCTCAATCATAGTAGACAAAGGCATATCATTAGGATCAATAGGAGCACTCTTATTAGCAAACAATTTCATAGGTTCATCCATCTTTCCACTCAAAACATTAATCTCTTCTATCGCATGAAATTTTTTACTAGTAGATCTTTCGGTGTGCCATTGAGAAAAATTAACCATAATATTATCTAGGAGTTTAGTAGTTTCTCCTAAATTGATTTCCATAAAAGTGCCTCCCGCGGCCGAATCTAAAAGATTTCTAGAAGAAAAATTCAATCCAGCATAAAATTTTTGTATGATTATCCATAAATTTAATGCATGTGTAGGGCAATTGTGAATCATTAATTTCATCCTCTCCCAAGATTGTGCAACATGTTCATGATCAAGTTTCTTAAAATTCATCATATCGTTTCTAAGAGAGATGATCTTAGCGGGAGGAAAGTACTTAGTGATAAAAATATCTTTGCACTTATTCCATGAATCAATACTATTTTTAGGCAAAGACGGAAACCAAGTCTTAGCACGATCTCTAAGCGAAAATGGAAATAACTTCAATTTAACAATATAATTTTCCATGTCTTTCTTCTTTTTCATATCACTAAAATTAACAAAGTTGTTTAGATGAGTAGAGGCATCTTCACTAGGAAGGCCGGAGCAATCACACAAAGCAACATTAATTTAGTAATATCTTTGCAATTAAGTTGTTTAGATGTTTAGATGAAATTAACAAAGCAGCATTAATTTCACAAGATTCAACATCGGTAAGAGGAGCAATCGGAGTGCTAAGGAAATCATTGTTGTAGGTACTGGAGAAATCACAAAATTTAGTATTATCTTGAGCCATCGTGACAAACAATCCAACACACAAGCACACAAGAGGCAAGCAAAAAAGAGGCAAACGGGAAAGAGAGGGCGAATAAAATGACAAGGGTGAAGTGGGGGAGAGGAATACGAGAGGCAAATGGCAAATAATGTAATGCGAGGGAGAAGAGTTTGTGATGGGTAGGGATGAAGCTCGAGGTTGCCGCCCTCGCTCAAGTACCCACTTGCAATGCAACAGCGGCATAGTCGAACGCAGACGCGACCACACAAGCAGTGGCCACACTGGCAGCCGATGATAGGAGCACCGTCAGCCATGCGTCCTACTTGCCACCGTCCAACGCTCGGTGGCGCATGTGGCAGGTGAAGCAACGGACCATCCACGTCCATCATCATACGTCCACCGGCACCACTAAGGTCAGGGACTCCTGCAAGGATGATTAGGGCATGGGAGGTGGTAGGGCAGGGTGCGCCAACTGGCCAGTCTGTCTCCCGTGTTCTACTCTTCGCCGCTGGAGACCTCACCTTCACTTCACGAGTCTTCAACCCCGCCCCCGCACATGGAGATCGCAGATGGAGGACGTCGGTCGTCGCCGTAGAATAGGTTTAGGGTCGGGTTTCTTTTATTTTCTATCCTATAAAAGTTCGAAATGTAATTAAAATCTGCCTATTTGCATGAATCTCGTCCGGTGTATATGAACTTTCACAATAATAGTAAGATATATTGTAGGAGTATGAAAATATATGGAATGATGATTCGTTTTTGTGTGTATAAACTTAGAAGGTTTGACCCGAGACAAAGCTAACAAGCGAAGTAAATAAACACAAAGGGTCTACATACACCAATTATCTTAGGCACTCCAATAGTGCGTCCAGTACACATTCATGCATTTCTCATCTTTCTACATCTATGGGAACCTACGAAAGGGTTAACGTAAATTTTTTCTCTCTCCCCCTGACTTTCATGGTGGTGGGCCCCTCCCTCCCCCCAATCTCCAATCAACAGATCACAAGTTTCACATTATGTTAATTACGTAACTGGGATTATGTAGGTGTAGCATTTCTCGTCCTAAAAAACCAAACTAAGCCATCCTCCCAGCATATTGCGCGGGAAAAGACCCGGTTGCATTGTTTTAGTCGGGATTACCGGATTACTAGTAGTAGTATCGATGGATCGTGCGAAGCAACAAGTTTTTTTTAACGGGGCAAAGAACCTAGTTTAAAAGGAAAGGCGGTACACTCACAGCACCCCTGTCACGGTCGAATTGCACCCCACACACGTTCGCTCCTGCACACGGCTCACGCAAATGGAATGCGCTTCGTCTTGCGTGCGACTGCACTTGGAGAAACCGACCATGCGCCAAACTCCCCCGCCCTCTGCGCGAAAATCCTCCCCCCCAAAAACAAATTCCCCCCAAATCCTAAATTCAACCGCCCTTCGGCCAACTAACCAATAATATTCCCTAAACCCCGCTCCCCCCGTCCCCCTCCACTCCATTTGCTCCGCCAAAGCCTCCCTCCCCGCTGCACCGATACGTCGGTGCCACGGTTCGTCGAGGGGACGCACAGCGATCCTCACGCTCCCACAGTACGCTCTCGTAGACTGCCGTCCTCTAGCCGCACAGCCACCGCTGGCGACATTCTTGTGGAGGCAAACGGCGGTCAACGCCGCCACCGCTGGCGATGTTCGTGTGGAGATGCACGGCGGTCAGCTTCTCCCATGGTACGCGCATTCTAGACCGAGGCCTCGTGCATGTCGGTGTCGCGCTGAATGTTAGCTGATAGACGCTGTTAATCTCATTGTTTGCCGAAGTAGTTTACAGCCAATATACTCTTCTTAAGAATCTTCATTGCCCTGTTCTGCATTTAATCTGCTTAGCTGAGATGGCATGCCAAGGCCGATTAGTTGCTAAAATATCCTGCCATACATTTATTGTGACGTAGATTGCCATGGTCTAGTGGCCAATCTGTTACGTGAAATTGCTCTACACCATTTTATACTCGATCTTTGTTACTGCGATGGCCTTTGATAGTTCGATGGTTGTGTGCTCGGCCTCATTGACTGCTGAAACAGCCTTCCATAATTTAGCACTCAAATATGTTTGCTAAATTAGCTTTACATATATTTTTTTACTTAGATCCGCTCGTCCAAATATCTTGCCATAGCTTTAGACATCGACCTAGGTATTTTTTCTGGACTTCATAAAAAAAGATATATGTTTGTCCTGTAATATCTAGTAGAAGAACTAATTTGTATGTCTAACAGATGGACAAGACTTGGATAACTTCTACTCGAAGATTCTCTGCTGCATATGTCGAGGGGGTTGAAAACTTCATGAAATTTATTAGAGCTGAGTACGGTGATCCGAAAACATATGAGCTCTGGCCGTGTAGCAGTTGTATGAATTCAATTACAAGACCCCAGTCAACTTTGCAAAATCATCTACACTGGTATGGGATGTCGGTCACATATACTAGATGGGTTCATCATGCTGAAGTTGTGAACGTCAATGTTATTGACTACGTGGAAGCAGCAGATCACCATCTTGATTTGCCTGATGCTCAGGTCGAAGAGGAGGAGGAGGTGGTGGTGGCGGAGCCAGTGTGTTTGACCAACATTGAAACAATGCCATGAAATGCTCGTGCATTTCGTGAACTTTCACGTGCAGAAGAAAAATGGTGGGCCTGCATGTTGGAACAATGCAACGTGGTTGTCACCCTAGGAAATATGCTGTCAGTATTCTCAACTATGGTCACCTTTCTTCAGGTGAAGACATCTGAGTGGATGACCAACAAATCATTTGATGCAATGTTGGCTGCTTTCCGCAAATATTGCCCAGAAGAGTCTTGTCGGCGTTATGGGAACGGGGGTACCAAGGGTTGCCTGCCTGCGGCCCGCGGTGTGGCCCCATCGACGGCCTGGTATGGCCCAGCTTCGTCATCGACAACTCAAGACCCTCGCGAGGGGCCAAGCCTCGCGAGGTGGATGACACCAAGACCTCCAAAGGGACCAGCCTCCTTAGGCTGGCTCCCGAGGAGCAGAGATTTCTATTCAAGGCTCACCTCATGAGGTTCGGGTGACGTGAGCCATGACGATCCAAGCCTGGCCAGTTGGCGCACCCTGCCCTACCACCTCCCATGCCCTAATCATCCTTGCAGGAGTCCCCGACCTTAGTGGTGCCGGTGGACGTGAGGTCGATGATGATGGACGTGGACGGTCCGTCGCTTCACCTACCACATGCGCCACCGAGCGTTGGACGGTGGCAAGTAGGACGCATGGCTGACGGTGCTCCTGTCATCGGCCGCCAGTGTGGCCACCGCTTGTGTGGTCGCGTCCGCGTCCGACTATGCCGCTTTTGCATTGCAAGCGGGGACTTGAGCGAGGGCGGCAACCTCGAGCTTCATCCCTACCCATCACAAACTCTTCTCCCTCGCATTACATTATTTGCCATTTGCCTCTCGTATTCCTCTCCCCCACTTCACCCTTGTTGTTTTATTCGCCCTCTCTTTCCCGTTTGCCTCTTTTTTGCTTGCCTCTTGTGTGCTTGTGTGTTGGATTGTTTGTCACGATGGCTCAAGATAATACTAAATTGTGTGATTTCTCCAATACCTACAACAATGATTTCCTTAGCACTCCGATTGCTCCTCTTACCGATGCTGAATCTTGTGAAATTAATGCTGCTTTATTGAATCTTGTCATGAAAGATCAATTCTCCGACCTTCCTAGTGAAGATGCCGCTACTCATCTAAACAACTTTGTTGATTTTAGTGATATGCAAAAGAAGAAAGACATGGATAATGATATTGTTAAATTGAAGTTATTTCCATTTTGGCTTAGAGATCGTGCTAAGACATGGTTTTCGTCTTTGCCTAAAAATAGTATTGATTCATGGAATAAGTGCAAAGATGTTTTTGTCACTAAGTATTTTCCTCCCGCTAAGATCATCTCTCTTAGAAACGATATGATGAATTTTAAGCAACTTGGTCATGAACATGTTGCACAATCTTGGGAGAGGATGAAATTAATGATTCTCAATTGCCCTACACATGTATTAAATTTATGGATAATCATACACAAATTTTATGCTGGATTGAATTTTTCTTCTAGAAATCTTTTAGATTCGGCCACGGGAGGCACTTTTATGGAAATCAATTTAGGAGAAGCTACTAAACTTCTAGATAATAATATGGTTAATTGTTCTCAATGGCACACCGAAAGATCTACTAGTAAAAAAATTCATGCGATAGAAGAGATTAATGTTTTGAGTGGAAAGATGGATGAACCTATGAAATTGTTTGCTAATAAGACTGCTCCTATTGATCCTAATGATATGCCTTTGTCTACTTTTATTGAGAATAATAATGAATCTATGGATGTGAATTTTGTTGGTACGAACAATTTTGGTAACAATGCTTATAGAGGAAACTTTAATCCTAGGCCATTTCGTAGTAATTCCTCTAATAATTATGGTAATTCCTACAACAACTCTTATGGAAATTTTAATAAGATGCCCTCTGATTTTGAGATTAGTGTTAAAGAATTTATGATTTCTCAAAAGAATTTCAATGCTTTGCTTGAAGAAGAATTGCCTAAGATTGATGAGTTGGCTAGGAACGTGGATAGAATTTCTCTTGATGTTGATTCTTTGAAACTTAGATATATTCCGCCTAAGCATGATAGCAATGAGTCTCTCAAAGCCATGATAATTTCCATTGATGAGTGCAAAGAAAGAACCGCAAGGATGCGTGCTAGGAAATATTGCTTTGTAAAAGTGTGTTCTTCTAGTTTTCATGATAATAGGGATGAAGATCTAAAAGTGATTGATGTGTCCCCTATTAAATCTTTGTTTTGCAATATGAATCTTGATAATCATGGGACTGGACATGAGTCAACTTTAGTTAAAAGGCATCCCAATGATTCGGTGTTTTTTGATCTTGATGCAACAATTGGTAAAAGTGAGATTGGAGAGGTCAAAACTTTACATAGCAATAAACCCACTATTTTGGATTTCAAGGAATCTAATTATGATAATTGCTCTTTAATAGGTTGTATTTCATTGTTGCAATCTGTGTTGAATTCTCCTCATGCTTATAGTCAAAATAAAGCTTTTACCAAACATATCGTTGATGCTTTAATGCAATCTTATGAAGAAAAACTTGAACTAGAAATTTCTATCCCTAGAAAACTTTATGATGAGTGGGAACCTACTATTAATATTAAAATTAAAGATCATGAATGCTATGCTTTGTGTGATTTGGGTGCTAGCGTTTCCATGAATCCAAAAACTTTGTGTGATGAGTTAGGTTTCCATGAATTTGATGATTGCTCTTTAAACTTGTACCTTGCGGATTCCACCATTAAGAAACCTATGGGAAGGATTAGTGATGTTCTTATTGTTGAAAATCGGAATTATGTGCCCATAGATTTTATTGTTCTTGATATAGATTGCAATCTTTCATGTCCTATTATTCTTGGTAGACCTTTCCTTAGAACGATTGCTGCAATTATTGATATGAAAGAAGGAAATATTAGATTCCAATTTCCATTGAGGAAAGGCATGGAACACTTCCCTAGGAAGAAAATCAAATTACCTTATGAATCTATTATGAGAGACACTTACGAATTGAATACCAAAGATGGCAATATTTAGATCTATTCTCGCATTTATGCCTAGCTAGGGGCGTTAAACGATAGCGCTTGTTGGGAGTAACCCAATTTTATTTTTGTTCTTTACTTTTTGATCCTGTTTAGTATTGAATAATTCATCTAGCTTCTGTTTAGATGTGGTTTTATGTTTTAATTAGTGTTTGTTCCAAGTAGAACCTATAGGATCATCTTGGGTGATAGTTAATTTGATCTTGCTGAAAAACAGAAACTTTTGCACGCATCGTGCATAAGTTTAATAAATCACAGAAACGTGATTTTCAGTTGAATCATTTTGAAGTATATTAATACACAAATTACCTAGGACTTCTTATTTTGGTAGGACTTTAGAGTTCCAGAAGTATTCGAAAGTTACAGATTGCTACAGATTGTTCTGTTTTTGACAGATTCTGTTTTTCGTGTGTTGTTTGCTTATTTTGATGAATCTATGGCTAGTATTGGGGGGTATGAACCATAGATAAGTTGGAATACAGTAGGTTTAACACCAATATAAATAAAGAATGTGTTCATTACAGTACCTTAAGGTGGTGGTTTGCTTTCTTGCACTAACGGAGCTCATGAGATTTTCTGTTGAGTTTTGTGTTGTGAAGTTTTCAAGTTTTGGGTAAAGATTTGATGGATTATGCAATAAGGAGTGGCAAGAGCCTAATATTGGGTATTCCCAAGGCACCCCAAGTTAAAATTCAATGAAAACCAAAATCCTAACCTTGGGGATGCCCCGGAAGGCATCCCCTCTTTCGTCTTCGTCTATCGGTAACTTTACTTGGAGCTATATTTTTATTCACCACATGATATGTGTTTTGCTTGGAGCGTCTTGTATGATATGAGTCTTTGCTTTTTAGTTTACGACAATCATCCTTGCTGTACACACCTTTTGGGAGAGACACACATGAATCGGAATTTATTAGAATACTCTATGTGCTTCACTTATATCTTTTAGAACATGGCGGTGGTTTTATTTTATAGAAATTATTGATCTCTCATGCTTCACTTATATTATTTTGAGAGTCTTTTAGAACAGCATGGTATTTGCTTTGGTTATAAAATTAGTCATAATATGATGGGCATCCAAGTTGAGTATAATAAAAACTATCATATAGAGTGCATTGTATACTATGAGAAATTTGATGCTTGATAATTGTTTTGAGATATAAAGGTGGTAATGTTAGAGTCATGCTAGTTGGGTAATTATGAAATTGAGAAATACTTGTGCTGAAGTTGGCAAGTCCCGTAGCATGCTTGTATGGTAAAAGTTGTGTGACAAATTTGTAGCATGGGGTGCTCTTTGATTGCCTTTCTTATGTGTGGAGGTCGGGGTCGCGCGATGGTTAACTCCTACCAACCCTTCTCTAGGAGCATGCGTAGTAGTACTTTGCTTCGAGGGCTAATAAACATTTGCAATAAGTAAATGAGTTCTTTATGGCTAATGTGAGTCCATGGATTATACGCACTCTTACCCTTCCATCATTGCTAGCCTCTACGGTACCGTGCATTGCACTTTCTCACCTCGAGAGTTGGTGCAAACTTCGCCAGTGCATCCAAACCCCGTGATATGATACGCTCTATCACACATAAACCTCCTTATATCTTCCTCAAAACAGCCACCATACCTACCTATTATGGCATTGCCATAGCCATTACGAGATATACTACCATGCAACTTTCCACCATTCCATTTATTATGACACGTTCCATCATTGTCATATTTCTTTTGCATGATCATGTAGTGGACATTGTATTTCTGGCAAGGCCACCTTTATAATTCTTTCATACATGTCACTCTTGGTTCATTGCATATCCCAGTACACCGCCGGAGGTATTCACATAGAGTCATATTTTGTTCTAAGTATTGAGTTGTAATTCTTGAGTTTTAAATAAATAGAAGTGTGATGATCTCCATTATTAGAGCATTGTCCCCAATGAGGAAAGGATCATGGAGACTATGATTCCCCCACAAGTCGGGATGAGACTTCGGACTTTATGAAAAATAAAAGAGGCCAAAGAAGCTGAGGGAGTCCTGGATTAGGGGGTGTCCGAATAGCCGAACTATCACCTTTGGCCGGACTCCTAGATTATGAAGATGCAAGATTGAAGACTTCGTCCCGTGTCCGGATGGGACTTTCCTTGGCGTGGAAGGCAAGCTTAGCGGTACGGATATGTAGATCTCCTACCATTGTAACCGACTCTGTGTAACCCTAACCCTCCTCGGTGCCTATATAAACCGGAGGGTTTTAGTCTGTAGGACGAACAATAATCATACCATAGGCTAGCTTCTAGGGTTTAGCCTCTCTGATCTCGTGGTAGATCTACTCTTGTAATACCCATATCATCAATATCAATCAAGCAGGAGTAGGGTTTTACCTCCATCGAGAGGGCCCGAACCTGGGTAAAAACATCGTGTACCTTGTCTCCTATTACCATCCGCCTAGACGCACAGTTCGGGACCCCCTACCCGAGATCCGCCGGTTTTGACACCGACATTGGTGCTTTCATTGAGAGTTCCTCTGTGCCATCGCCATCAGGAAGGATGCCTCATCCCATCTTTAAATACGGCCCTGTTGCTAAAGGAGCTTTGGCGATCGGCCAAACTCTCCGGCTAGGCAGATTTCTTATGACCGCCTATTCGGCCACCGCGCCGACGATGACTTCTCGGGTCATGGAAAGCAATCTTCACGTTATCTCGGAACTCGCCGAGCAGTTAGATCCGATGGAGCTCTCTTCCTTGAACGAGCTCTTGGATTGCATCGCCGCCCTGGGAGTCGCTACAGACTACGATCAGATTGGGCCTAAACCCGATCTGAGAGAGATCAACTCTCCCCAGGCTACCCACCATGTTGCCGTGGTTGAGGAACAATACGGCAACCGTTCCTCTATTTTAAGGACTAGCTATGTCCAGATTCCCGATCCCTCCATGCCGGATTCCCTCGGAGGGGAGGACGTCACTCAAGCCCTGAACCTAAAGTCAGGCAGCGGGCTCGATTCATTGGACAACATCCAAGAACACAAGCTTCCAAGTTCGGAAACCTCTTGGCCCCTGAGTCTTAAAGTGGATGGGGTTCCGAATTTAATTCCACCTGCCCACCCAAACATAAGCGATCTATCCTAAATCCGGCAAGAGCCCGCAGAAACAGTACACCATTACTGGGCCCGATTCCTCCTGGTTATGAACAGGATAAAGGACTGCCGTGAGGAGGACGCACACTACTAGGGAAAAGGCTTGCAGCAGCGCGGGTTTTAGATGTATTAGTAGCACGGGGATAGGGGCTACTAATAAGGCGCTACAGCTAACACATAGCAGTAGCGTGTGCTCACCGGCACTACTGCTACACAAGTGTAGCAGCAGCGCTGTTAGCGGAAGCTCGCTACTGCTAGTATCTCTAGCGCGCTTTGCCTGGACGCGCTACTGCTATCGCGACGCTGCTGCTAACTTTTATACACTCGCTACTGCTAATTTAAGTAGTTTTTTTGGCATATTTGTTTTGTATTTGAACAGGCTTTATAGAAGAACCATTAGCACATAGAAATGTCATCATGATACACATACAAATGCCTGCGAGACCACAAATGTAATCATAGCATGTACATACAAATAGTCTCATCATAATCATCATCCAACATAGTGGTATCTTGTCATCATCTCGAAAATAGCGATACATGCAAGTCTCGAATACTTGCAACTACAACAACGTCATGCATCTAAACAAAGGCATACGCAAGAAGAGCTATCACTATGAGTGAGAGCGGAACTATGCAGTACATGAGGTGGCGGTTACGAGTCCTCTCTCGCGCTAGCGTGAACCTCTAGTAACTAGCTTCTCCTTCTTGTCTGCTTTGGCGCCCGTGAACCCATTCACTTGCCACTCGTTGTACACCCCTGGAACCTTCCCTTTGTACACGACATAGCAATTCCATCTCGCCATCAAGAAACTAGGTACCTATTAGAGATGCATGTTCATGAAGAGGATGTACAATCATATATATGCAACAAAATATACTAGAGCAACACCGAAAAAGAAAGGGTTAGCAACTAGATGCAACATACAGTACGCAAATTAATTAACTAGAGGTATGCAAGTCATCGTACGCAAACTAACAAAGTAGCGTTACGCAAGTTCGGCAGGGACCTTGGACATCACAAAGTTTCATCGCTACAAAAAGTATACAAGTTCAACCGACACATATCATCATCATCGGCATCATAAATCACTAGAAGTTCCATCCTTCCATATCATCGAGGATGAACCCTAGCTTCTTGAACGGCATGAGCTCTAGACGTTGCATGCCTATGCGAGTTCAAACGTCAGCTCACGATATAGGGCCGTGGTGGAACATCCCCTTCTCATCGATGACTTCTTTCATGATGATCGTCGCAATGTCGCTTTGGATGCGAAAGAAGTCATCTCTAAGTTTATAATCCGCTTCTCCATGAGATTCTAGCCACTTGAGGATATGATCATCATTTCTGCTGTTAATGCGAAGCTTTTGGTGATCCGTGTTGAACTGAATCATGAGATGAACGATGTAGAATCCATCCTTCTTGCTTGGTTTTGGGACATGGATGCAGGAGAAGTTAGTTTTATGCGCGAAACCCATCTTCTTGTTCCTTTGTTTCTTGATCTGCACGTGTCCACCTCTAAAGCTGAAGCCTTGAAAAGCATCATCTAGAATATTCATTATGTGGGTGTAGTCTTTTTTCTCGTAGTCTCTGGAAGGGTCAAAATACACGGCTGGGAGACTTGCGGGTAAAGAACGATAAGGACGGCGCGCCCGTTGCTGCAGGGAAAAGACACCTCAAATTATTCCCCATATGAGAGAGAAGGAATGATTGAAACGTACGAAAGGGTTGTCCGGAACTGACTTACTTTGGATGATAAGGCACGAGGACAATTTCCCGGTCCTTATTTTGTACCATGAAGTTTTGGAGGTACTCCCTAGTAGTTTCATGCTCAAAGTCACCAAGACTCAAGAAAGACTCGTGCATGTAGTACGGATCCGCCACACAGATTTGCGAGACTTCTTCACTCTTCATGACGGAGCTCATATGTAGCACAAAATGGCGGACGATTGTAAAATCGAGCCGCCTTGTTAGAAACATCTCAAAGATATGGTCAAACCGCAGGAAGAATACCTCCGCGGGCCGTGTGTCGACGTAGCACTTCCCCTCAGGCACACGAGCCGCGTATGTCGGATATCCTGGATCCTTTGAGCCTAGTAGGCTTTTCTCAGTCGACAACACATGGTCGTGCAGTCTCCTGGGATCCCCTGATAGTGCCTCCAGCGGTTTCGGCGGTAGCATCGGCTCGCCCGTGACATGGAACATGACCGCACCTTTCACGGGTACACGCTCTTCAGAATGCATCGTCTGGCTGCTATGTGCTCTGCTTGTTTGGAGGTAGTTATCTTCCCCGATCTCATCCTCTCCTTTTTCTTGGGCACACCTTCCAGACCCCTCCTTAACCCCTGCCCCAGTGTTCCCGGGCTAAGTACTGTACGACCCTCGCGCCCGGCTAGTTGAGCCTGTGTTGAGGCGGCATCTTCAGGCGTGTCCTGTGAGGATTTCATGAAGAGAGACTTTTTGCAATCCTTGCTATGACCCTTCCCGGGCATATCATCCATATCCTCATTAGCAAGCTGATAGCCTGATTCGTCATATGGTTGACTCATCATATCTATGTCACAGTCATACGCGTTTGTATTGAGGAAATCCATAGGGTCGACCTCCGTCTCATCATCCATTCTTTGTTCTACAGGAGAAATTACGTCAGCCAGTACTATTGCACCCCCTTCATCATGTCGTCCGCCGCTCTCACCCGGCACTACATGAGCTGGCAATTGCGTAGGCGGGGTGGTGGTCTCCGCACATGCTTGTTGATGTGTGGTTATTGGTGTGTTGTCGGCCGGCTCCAGACGAATAAGATTCTTCGGCCATAGCAGCACCCAACCCTTGCAGCTTCCAATCCGCGGCGGGGTCTTGTCGTCCGCTCCCACATGCTGTACTGGAGGAGGCAAATCCTCGTGCCCCGATTTCACACTGGTCAAGCTAACCCTAAAGTGCCCAGCGGGGATCGGCTGGTTGTGGAACGTGGCTTGCGAGGGGTCCATTATCATCCCCTTTCCCACGTCCACCTTCTGGCCTTTGATCAAGTAGAGTATGGTGCACGGGGTTTCTTTCGCCTGCAAACACATATGTCTGTGGCGTAAAACAACCGAAAGGCAACAAAAATGGAATATTATATATATATATATATATATGTTGGTGCGACATGTAATTATCATGACGGCGTCGAGCTCAGCCAAAGACGAAGGCCCACCTAGCGCGCTTGAGACTGAGGACGGGCTGCTATGAGCGGGAGCGGCTGCGAGAGGAGGCCCGGTTGCGTGAGCAAGTGATGGTGCGATGGTGTTGTTGTTCATGGAGTTGCTCTCGACGAAACTGGGCAACGGGAAATCATGTACCGTCTTGTCTGGATTTTCCTTTGTCTAGTTGATCATAACTAGAACCAAGTTAGTAGCGAAATCATTTCTGCAGGCAGTTACAGCTGCATTGACTGCTTGCTATAGCAACTCATATTTGTCCTCGGCTACTTTTTTCGCGTCCTCAGCTGCTTTTTTCTCAACCGCAAGCTTCACCTTCGCGTTGATGTCCGCCTGACGAAACTTCTTTTTCTGCTTCTTGGCCTCTGGGCCCTCATTGTAAAACACCTTCCACATGGCGCCGTCTCCAGCGCCGTGCACACGACCATATTGCGGCCGCTGGCCCGAAGGGAGTCCCTTAAGTTCGTTCAAGGCCCGGTTGAGAGGGGTGTCCCACTTGGGCCTCATCGGAGAAGTACGGCTTTCAGCTGCAAGCTGGTGTTGCTTCTCCAGTAGTCTAATCAATTTCCTCGTGATCTTGTCCGTGTAAAAAACCTTTTTCTCCATGTCCCACTTGTGGCGGGCCCTGATGAAGTCATGCTCCAAGGGGTTGGTGAACTTCGTGAAGGGGTCTGGGAGACCCGCGGCTTCACGTTCCGCGTCCTCCTTATCTCATATGGGCCTTGTACCAAGGTACCCACGGCTTCCGAGGCGATGCTTCCCCGTGTTCCTTTGCTGAAGGCTCTTGAATTTCGCAGCCTTAGCCTTGGCTGCCTCGGTAGCACAAGTGTCCTTGAACTTTTCGAACTTCTCTTCCGTAAGTGTCGGATTTTCCTCCAGAATCTTGGACAGGGGTTCATCACTCTCAATAGCTCGTTTCAGCCTCCCTTTCCAGGAGGCCAAATCATTGCTGAACATGCCCATGGCATGATTGTTAATCTTTTCCATCTTTGGATCATCCCACGGTTGTTCTATGTTATCATCCCGGTCGGGGAACTTGAATCTCTTGTGCAACTTCGTTAGGAGCAACTGCGTCAAATGTTCTTTACTCCTTAAGTCATCGTCGTTGATGCTCTCTCATTCCCGTAGGATGCATCCTACTTGGTTCCCATAGCACTTGCGAGGTTCTTCCGGCTCTAACGGCTCAAACTTGCCAGGTGCCATCTTTGTGATCACAAGTCGTCCAATCCCTAGTTCGTTAGGTTTTCGTATCCTCTGCTTCTTATGCTTCCTCTTTTCGGTGGCGACATCGGGGCCGGTACCATCCCCATCGGTATCTTCCCCGCCGGTACCTTCCCCACCGGTCTCGGCGCCGCCATCGGTGCCGGCGCCGTCGGTGTCGATGTCGGTGTCAGTACCATCATCGAGGCCGACCTGCAAACCTTGCTTAGCAGTCAAATGTCGAGGTACTCTTGTTCACCCTCATAATCCATCTCGTCTGCATCTTGGTCAGAAGGCCCAGTTTCTTCGTTATTCGACATGCTTCCTATGATTAAGTGTCCTCATTTATTTCTAAAAGTATGAATAAATGATAAATGACATAAAAAGAAATCTATGTGCCAGCACTCGATATGCCAACTATGTAGGAAATCATGCCTCTATTCACGGGAAATTTGGGCATGACTTTGCTAAAAAAATGGATATATCGAGCGCCTGAAATTCACCGGAACGGAAATGAATCAACATTCCGGCGTAACATAGGCCACTTGGATCATTTTCCAAACATGACATGTCCAAAACATGACATATCGACATATCACATGTCCAGTTCAAATTTGCATATAAATTCAGCTAATTTTGAAACCTAGCTAAATTCATAACTAAATAGATAACCTAATTAACATACTTCCCTAACTAAAACCTAAGTAAATTAACCGAAGAACCATAGCAGAGAGAGGGGGGGGGGTTTACAGAGGGTGCAGGTGCGAGGAGGCAGTCCCGACG